>NC_058132.1:397445525-397467972 GCF_016433145.1 Gracilinanus agilis
AAAAAAAGAATGAAAGAAAGGAAAAGGAAGAAAGAAAAATGGAAAGAAGGAAAGAAAAAAAGAAAAAGAGAATCATTGAAGCATTTGAAAATTGTGTGGGGAGATGACAGAAAGAAATTCAGAAAGAAACACAAACAGGAGAGATTGAAAATAATATATTGAAATTATTATATATTTTAAAAAGTAAAGCAAATAGACTATCATGGTTTCACACATGGTACTCTTTCTCTTTTCCACTTTTTAAATAGAAATGTTTTTTGTGGGGTGGTGATACTTATAAAGTTCATATTTTAAAAAAACTTATTAAAAAAAAGAAATTGTCAAAAAAAATTGTTAATAGCCTGTAATGCCCAAGGCTATTTCAGTTTTGATCTGTAGTCAAACCCACAACCACACCAATTCTACCAGGAAGCCAACAAAAGCCCTTGGGTCAAATCCATCTTATTAATTCTTTGTATCTTTTTTTAGTCATCCTGCCCAAGTTGTCCCTACTATTTGAATTGGGGTGAGACTTTTGTTGTTTTTTTTTTTCAGCTCCTCTAGCTAAGGGACACAATAGATGGGGCACTAGGCCTGAAGTCAGGAAAACCCAAATTCAAATTTGACAGGGCCAGACACTTAGCTGTGTGACCCTGGCCAAGTGTCTTAATCTTGTTTCTTCAATTCCTCATCTGTAAAATGAGCTAGAAAAATAAATGACAAACCACTCCAATATCTTTGCCAAGAAAATCTCAAATGGGGTCATGAAGAGTCGTATACAACTGAAATGACTGAATGAAAACAAATGTGCTTCTGAAAGGACTGTGTACATTATCCTGAAACTACATTTTTAGCAAGCGTGGGGAGGGCTGGGTGAAACTGGCATTTTTTCCCCCTGCTTTTGTAGTTTCATACAAATCCTGACAACTCTCCTTCCTTCATGTATTTAATTGTTTGTTTATAGATTTCTGGTTATTTGACTAAGAAGAGATCTCCCAGGGTAGAGAGACTAGAAAGTCAACTTATTAGTTGTCAATGTCAGTGGAAGATCGGTCAGAAACAAAGACAAAATCTATCTGAAAGTATGATGTCAGCCAATGCAAAAATTATCACTTTTAGACAAACTTGTTTTGCACAGCTCTTTTCTTGGGAATGTAGCTTTTGTTTGAAGCCAGCCACAAATCTATGTGTCTGAGGCCATCAGTAGACTATCTCTGGATGTGCTCCCAGGGAATAAAGATCACTCTAGCTGCTTTGTATCATGTACTGCCAGAGGGAATGCACAGAATCATTTTCCAAGTGGCCAATGCATTTCCCTGGAGTGATCCCTGTCATTGGCCTGACTCCTCACTTAACATTTCTATTAAACGATCCTCCCAGTATCCAGATTGGTCAAAGGAAGAGCCTGCGCTGTTTGGCACCCACTCCACTTGGCTGTTGCTCTGAACCTAGCATGTTTCTTCTTGGTAAGTCATTTTTGTTCCAGGCATGATTGTACTTTATTCTATGGTCTGTTCATGGCTCCCAACTGTTTCTCAATGGTACGATAATGTGGAAGGGGAAAAAAAAAGGAAAAAGAAAAATCTATTTTACGTTTACATAGCAGTGCCATGGAATCCAGATGTCGCCATCCTAATTCTTTTCCAGCCCCACAATAATCCACCTTTCCACACACACCTTCGAGTAAACAACATCTCTGGCATTTCCCGAAGGAAGCTCAGAGAAAAGGAAAGGGTCATTAATAACCTCCTAAGCTGGGGAGAGGGAATAAGGACGAATGTGTCCTTTCCAGAAAGTCCCCAGAGACGTTGGGGGAGATATTTCTCAGAAATCAAAACAGCTTCATATCAAAATTAATCTAGACTGGCAAAAAGACAAGCATCCGTCAATCAATTGCATCTGCTCCCTTCAGGCAAACAGCTTGAAGCTTTTTCATAGGAAGGCAAAATTAGTATGAAAGTCATTGGTACCAGCAGAGATTTTTATCTTAATTCATATATATGCAATAAGGTGGCTGCTAAATAATGCCTCCTTATGTACGATAGGCTAGATGGTGCTGCTGGAGAACTTGAAAGAGGTTGGATTTTTTCCACCCAGGGTGCTTTGATAAACACAGGAATGGCACTGGAGACCAACTTCCTCAGGTCTCTCAGTGTGGTAAGATGGAACAAGCACCCACTTATGACCTTGGGAAAACCACTTCCTCTCCTCAGGCACCAGTTTCCTCAGTTACAAAATAAGAGATTAGGTCTTAATTGCCTTCGGGTTCCCTTCTATCCCTGTCTTTATGGCTGGAGAAGGAAGAGGAGGAGGATTTGGACAAGATAAGTGTCTCTCCATGAAACAAATTAACCGCGGAGAATGAAGCATTCCTGTTTTCTCCCTGAGGAAAGATAAGAGCTTACTTATTCATCTTTGGCATAAGTGACAATTAGTTATCATAAACCTTAAGGTCATTAAATTCCTACAACAGGAAAGATGTTTGTAGCTCCACTGGAAACTATTCTCGTGGGCCTTGCAGCAATCATAAGCTTACTCTGAAACTAACCACTATCCATGAAGGTGGATATGAGGAAATAATCAGATAGTGGGAAGCTGTGCCAATGATACTTCTGTTCTATAGTGATAATGATAATATTACAAATAACAATTCACATAGCACAGTAACACTTGCAAACTATTTTACAAATATCTCATTTTTATCCTTACAACAATCCTATGAGGTGCTGTTATTATTCCCATTTTACAGATAAGGAAACTGAGGCACAACAGAGGTTAGGTGACTTGCTCAGATTCATACTGCCAGTGTCATACATTCCTAGATCACACAGCTCATAAGTTTCTCAAGGAATTTATATCCATTCTGTCATGGAAGAACATACACATATACTACACATAAAGAGAATAAATGCAAGTAAATGAAAAGAAATTAAATGTAAGGTAGTTTGGGAAAACAGCAGGTAGGTGATGTAGTAAATAGAGCCTGGAGTCAGGAAGCCTTGAGTTCAAATCTGGCCTTGGACTATTACCTAGCTATGTGACCCTGGTCAAATCACTTATCCCTGTTTACCTGAGTTTCTTCATCTGTAAAATAAGCTGGAGAAAGAAATGGCAAACCATTCCAGTATCTTTGCCAAGAAAACCCCAACTGGGGTCAGGAAGAGTCACACATGATTGAAACAAATTGAATGACAATAACAAAAAGTTTGGGAAAGAGGACACTAGCTGTTGGGAGAAAAGCTTCATGTAGAAGGTGTTACATGAGCTGTTCCTTGAAAGAAGAGAAGATTTCTGTGACATGGAGGCAGAGGTAGTACATTCTGGATGTGAATGGTGTCCACAACAAATGCACCAAGATGTGATCCTAGTTCAAAGAGGACTAGCATCCCAGAACTAGGCATCTCAATAGAGCCCACGTCTGCATTAGCTTTCTTGATGGAATCCTGTTGCATATCACTAATAATAGGGGAAATGCACATTAAAATAATTCTGAGGTTTCAGGGCACCCCTTGAAACTTGGCAAAGATTATTTTGAAAAACGAAAAAGTCCATTTTAAAGGGGCTGTCGGAAGATAGGCACACAAACTCACCATTGATGGAGCTGGGTATTGGTCCAATTGTTCTAGACAACAGCCCAGAATTAGGAGAAAAAAGTAACTAAAGGATTCCTACCCTTTGACCCACCAGCCATACTATTGGGTATGTATCTTGAGGAGGTGAAAAACAGGGAGAAAAATGTTATATATATACCGAAATATTCATAGCATTATTGCAGCTCAGTAAGGAACTTAAAGAAAAGAAAAAAATGACTATCAATGAAGGAACATGGGAACAACTTGTGGCATATGAATATAATGGAATTCTATTGTGCACTTGGCAAATAAAAGCAATGGGCCAAAGATAGAATATGTTATTGTTGTTAATTTACATAATGCACACATCCAAGGTATTTTTATGAAAAAATGCTCCAGAAGGCAGTTAATTTCATAGTTAACCATCTGATTTGCATGTGACTTTAATGATTTCATAGTGGGTTTTAGTTTGTCATGGGGTTTAGGGATAATGTATTAATGATGTTTTTGTGAAACAAAATCGATTGAAAGGTAATGCTCTGCTAACTTGTGTATGTATGTCTATGTGCATGCATCTACCACGTATGAGTGTAGGCAGGCAAGGATGTCATGAGGCCAAATAAGATAATGGATGTAAAGTACTTTGCAAACTTTAAAGTGTTCTATAAATGCCAGCCACTGTTATGATCATCAGGCTGATAATGACTATTCTCTGAGCCTTCTATTGCACTTTTGCTGAACTCCAGCAATGTTTATTGAGTAAGCAAGGAGTCTTCTGCACACACAGTTATTCATTAGCCTGCATTATTAACACTTTCTTAAGTCTATAGACAGTTAACAAAAAAATAAACCAAGCCCTGATTGGTGGAGATTGTGGATTTCTGGGGTGTAAATGTTCATGCTGAAAATTTACCTATCAATTCTTACAAGTTGGCTTCAGCATACCTCTGTCAGTCTGTTTGTCTGTCTATCTAGCTGTCTGTCTTCTTTCTGTCTGCTTGTCTGTCTGCCTATCTGTCTATCTATCTATTCATCTATCCATCTGTCTGTCTTCCTTCTGTCTGCTTGTTGGTCTGTCTGCCTATCTGCTAGCCTGTCTGTGATCTTTCTCTCTCTCTCTCTCTCTCTCTCTCTCTCTCTCTCTCTCTCTCTCTCCCCTCCCTCCCTCCCTCCCTCTGTCTCTCTGTCTCTGCCTCTCTGATTCTCTCTCTCTCATCTGAGGCAGTTAAATAAGTGGATAGAGTGTTGGATATGAAAACCTGGGGAGTATCTGAGTTGAATTTGACTACATTCTAGGAGGCAGGGAGGGAAGGTAGATATAATATGTTCATAGATACAAATACAAACATGCACAATAAGTATAAAGTGAACAGAAGATTCTAACAGCAGGGGGATTAGGAAATACCTTTGGAAAGTCTTTTGAAGGTAAAAGCAATTGATCTGAGTTTCAAGGAGAGCTAAGAGTTCCTAAAGTCAGAGACAAGGAAGAAAAACTTTTCAAGTATGGAGGACAACTTGTGCAAAGATACAGAGGTGGGAGATAGAATGCTATGTGTAGAAACAACAAATGAGAGAGTTTGGCTGGAATATCGATTTCTTGGCAAAGAGTAATGTATCATCAGGCATCCTGAAAAGATGACTTCGATTGTGAAAGGTTTCAAATGACAGAGCACTTTCTTTGATTGTTGGTAGAAAGCCACTCCACCTTCTTGAGGAGGGGAGAACATGGTCATAACTGTGTTTTAGGAATATCAATTTGGCAGCTGAGTGCAAGATAGATTGTAAAGAGGAATGTCTAGATATAAGGGAGGCCTTTGCAATAGTTTGGGTGACAAGTGATGAAGGCCTATTCTCAGCTGTTTGTGGTGTGAGTGGAGAGAAGAGGATTAATCTGCAAAGGTGTGAGGAAGGTAAAATGGGCAAGAATTGGCAACTTGTTGGTTTAAGGGTTGGAGTAAAAGAGTGGAAAATCAAGTATGAAAATTACAAATGTGCATGACTTGAAGAATGGTGATACTTTCCCCAGAAATAAGGCAGCTAGTTGGTTTGGTAGATTTGGGGATGAAAGAAAAGGAATTATGTTTTGAAAATGTTAAGGTGTAATGGCTATGAGACGTATCAGTGGAGTAAGCACCTGGAGATGTGCTGGAGGGTGCTGATTTATCAGTGAGGAATCTGGAGGAAAATATATGCACACACTTTTTTGTTTAATCTGCACGTACTTCAGTAAATCCAGAAGTCAATAAATAAAATCAAGCCTTGATTTATAACAATTGCTGAAGTATAAATGCTCATACTGAAAATTCAATAAATAGCTCCATGCCTGAATTGGCTTCAGCATCCTCTGATTATGTAGGAATGAAACTCCAGAGAGAGGTATGGGCTGGATGTGTGTATATTGAGAGTTACCTGCAGAGAGGTGTTAGCTGAAAGAGTTAGTTGCTAATAACAAGAGAGAGTAAAACATCTACCTAAAATAGATACTTTTCTCTTTCTGGCTACAAAGCTTAAATGCACAGTCCAATAAAAAATAGCCTTATGCAGTCAATGCAATAAAAAAAAAATGATTAGTAACAAGCAGAGACTTCAGGGGTTCTTAATTAGCCCTGCTGTCCTGAAAATTAATGGTAACTTTTTACTACATATCTAATGGATATTCTATTTGATAACAATCCCTTTCAGATTAACATAAAATCAAAACATTATTTGAAAATGCAGACAACAAAAAGTGATCATAATCTTGGAAAGGAAGGAAAAAAGAAGAGGGGCTAAGGTAGAAACTTATGGAATACGGAATTAGTTGGAGAAAGAAGAGCCAGCAAAGAAAAATGAGAAGCAATAAGATAGATAATAGGTAAACCATCAGAAACTGTCATAAAATCTAGAGAGGAGAAAGCATCCAGGAAGAAAGGGTGGTGATTAGTGTCAAACGCATCAGGGTGATCAAGAAAGATAAGACTGAGAAAAGGTCATCAGATTTGGCAATTAAGAAATCATTGATAACCTTGAAGAGAGCAATTTCAGTTGAGTGATGAGGTCAAAAGTCAAATTGTAAAGGATTAAGGAGTTAGTGAGAAGACAGGAAATGCAGGTAGTCAGTGTAGGCAAACTTTTCAAAGAGACTAGATCAGAAAGAGAGGAAAGATAATGGTTCAGAGCTTGATGATATGGTAAGGTCTCATTAAGGTGTTATAGGAATGGAGAAGTCTTGGGCATGTTTGTAAGCAATAAGGAAGGGGGGCAATAATTAGGAAAGGTTGAAGTAGGGAGGGAATGGTGATTAAAGATGCATATTTCTGGAAAAGATAGGAGATGGGATCAAATGTACCATAGAGGAATTTGCCTTGACAAAGAGAAGAGCCATCTTTTTGTCAGTGAGTGATAAAAAAAAAAAAGACAATAGAGTGAGAGATGGGACAAATGAGAGAAAAGGGAGCTTGTGTTGAATGGGCTCAATTTTTTTTTCAGTAAAGTAAGAGGTAAGGGCCCCAAATGAGAGGGAGAGGAAAGAAAGGATGACTGAGTGGGGTTAGGGGAGGGTATAAAGAAAGGATGAGAAAAATTGAAATAGCTTCTGTGGGGAACTTTACAGGAAGGAATAAAAGGATCCCTGTGGTACAGCAAGAGTCCAGTTCAGGTTAGAAATAACATGAAATTGTCATTTACCCAGGCAGCACAGTTCTGAGATTTCCTGCAGCTTTCAGTGGTTCATATGTAGGATCAGTAGAGGTGGATCATGGAAATAATCCAGAACAAGAGAAGATTGGTGATAGGAAATGGAGGCAAGAGATTCAAGAGCAGAAGTCTGGGTAAAGTTGAAATGGCTATAATATGCAGAGGAAAGTGAAATCAGAGAAGTAATGGCCAGAGAAAGTAGAGGGGTAGCAAGAAGTGGATGAGGGTGAAGAAGAGATGTAGGGATGAAACATGGAGTATAGTAGAATGAGAGGAGGCTCTAGTCAGTGAAAGAAAGTGGAACACTTGGGGGGCATGACAAGATTTTCCCATGTGTAACCATCCTGATGTGTGGCTGAGGTAGAGTGAAGGAATAGGTTATGGAACTTGAGGAGTATGAGGAAATGGGAGGCTATAGAGTTTAAAGGCACAGCTATGTGGACATTAAAGTCCCTTAGTATAAATATGGGAGTATATTAGGGAACCACACACACACACACACACACACACACACACACACACACACTTAAATTAAGAAATGTAAATATATGTAGATTTTAGATATATATATATACATATATACACATATATAAGGGAATACAAATATACATGTATGAAGTAAACACATACAATTTATTGGTAGTATACATAATATGTATTTTAGAAAAATATACTTTAGCTAAATAAATACATCTGAGGGAATTTAAATATTGTGTGAGGAAAAAGAGCTCCACCCACCTTCCAAGTATCCACCACAACTTGGAAATCTGACTACAGCTTAAAGGCGTAAGCTAGGTGTTTGGCATCATCCCAAATTTCTCCAGAGCCCTGATGTCAGCCTGAACACCAGCATGCAACACCAGCATGGAGGTCAGAGCCAGGAGAGTATATCAGTGGTGAACAAGGAACTGGTCTGGTTTTTCCTTCTTTCCATGTTGGTGCCAGCAGGTCAAGCTCTCTCTCTCCTTCTCTCTCTCTCTCTCTCTCTCTCTCTCTCTCTCTCTCTCTCTCTCTCTCTGTCATCTTCCTTTCCTTCTCCTATTGATAAATCATAATAAAAGTATTAAGTCTATGGTCAGATTCATATCTTAATCTAAATAATATGCACATGTTGTGTTATTTAGAATTTCTGGGGTTCCATTTAGAGGTATTGGGGCTCATTTGAGCCTTAAGATATGTAGATATATGACAAACTTCCTGTGGACTTTGAGACTACATTTTCCGTGATCCAATGGATTTCTGGTTTCTGATGTGATGATGTCAAACAACGGGAACCAACATAGAGTGTAACTTAAATTAGGGGTGGAGCTTGGGCTCTGTCTCTTTCGTATGAAACAGCAAAAGGAGATAGACGGTACAGGACTGGTGGGCAGTTTGAATAGATCTTAGCCAGGCATGTGGTCTAATTTATTCTACTAATATGGCTTTAATTAAAATATTACTTTTCCTCATATTATCAGCTATTATCATTTTTTTTAACTTTTTTTTTTTAATTTAAAACCCTTAACTTCTGTGTATTGACTTATAGGTGGAAGATTGGTAAGGGTAGGCAATGGGGGTCAAGTGACTTGCCCAGGGTCACACAGCTGGGAAGTGTCTAAGGCCGGATTTGAACCTAGGACCTCCTGTCTCTAGGCCTGGCTCTCAATCCACTGAGCTACCCAGCTGCCCCAGCTATTATCATTTTTAATTGTTACATTTTTTGCAACCAGAAGTTTGGAATTTGGACTCTCAATTTTTCAGATAGCCTACCAAGCCATGCAACTCTGAGACACCTCTGGATGATCCTTCCCAGAGCCTCAGACCTGTTCTTTTTCCGCTCTTGCTCTTCTCCCTATTCTCCCCAGCCTCGAGGCTGCTTTTCAGGGAAAATGGAAAATGGCTTTAAATGCTGCTGAGCTGCTAGTTCTTTTGCCCAGTGCCCAGGGCCTGGTTTTAATTTTTGCTAATCTTTCCTGCTGGCCCCGCTCCTACTACTACCCTGCCGTTCCTGACTTGCAGCCACTTCTGATTTTCCTACCCTACGCTGACCACTCGAATACTATTTTTGAATCCTGAGACTCCGCTGCTTTTCCTTTTAATTTTTTTTAATTAGAGCAATTGGTTTTTTCCTTTTTCTCATTTTGTACTGAAAGTACATATATAAACGTTAATCCTTTTTTTTTATTTTACAGTGATATAAGCATAATGCAAATATATATTTGCTATATTATTAATGCGTACCTGAAAAGCCTGAGACTATGGTAACCTGCCAATTATTGGTAAATATTATGGGACTGTGATTTAATGCCTCTGTCTGATTCCAGGCGAAGGGAACATAAGAGCCATTAAGAAGTGCTAAAGAGCCATGAGATCATGGAGACTGACTGAGAATCTGCAAAAGTGCCTAGGAGCAAAAGGCCATGCAGACCATGGATTGAGGAAGTTCTATGCCAGTACTGAGGGGCTTGAAACTGGAGTTTGAGTTTTGGAGTTGCGGTTTTTTCTAACACTTTAGAGGACCAGACTCCCCCTTAACTTAAATTCCTAGTAAAGCACCTAAGATTGGCTATTGTTATGGCTCATTCCCTGAGAAGGTGAAGGCAAATCAGACCAGGGAAAGACATTTCCCTTATTTCTCTTATAAATATATAAAATGGCAATTTTCTGTAGTCATGGCCTTGAATGGGTATTTGCAAACTGCTTAAATCACTTTAATTGGACCTTGATTCAAAGGCCTGTTATAAGTTTATTTTTCCTTACATTTTTGCATATTTTACATTTCATTCACAAGTTAATTTTTTCTTCTTTATTTGAATTTTATTCTTTTTTTTAAAATTTCTTTTGCCAATTGATTTCATACAACCCTATGACTCGGCCATGCATCCTTAGCTGACCTGGTCTACCCTTTTCATGGGAGAAATGTGTTATTTGGAATTTTCCTCAGGGGGGTGTTAAGTTTTAAAAATCATAATGTCTGTATTATAATCAATAATGTAAAAAAATTAACTCTTTTAGGAGTAATTTCAGGGGGGTAATGTATAATTCTCAGAAGGAAATGAATGTTTTATAATCTATAATGTAAAGTTTAAGTTCTTAGGATAAGGATTTTGCCATCTCCCCAAAATCCAGACAACGAATCTGTTTGGCGAAGACACCATGAAGATGCCTGAGGAGTCTTCACTGGATCATAAAGATCCAATTTGAACTTTGAGGTGCAGTTGATTTGAACTATGGGGAGTTGAATGAGTTGAATGCACTCGTTTTGAATGTACACTCTTATGCCAATAGGGGACTTCCCCAGATTGGCTTTTTGTCAATGTGGCTAGTTTTTACTTTTTGTTAATGAGGCTAGCTTTTATCCTCTTTTCTTTTATCCCCCAAATTCCTGTAATTTAAAAGTTGACTATGGTTTAAGAGCCACTGAAAAAGACCAGTCTTTTTCACCGGATCTCAGGGGGTAATATATGTTATTTAGAATTTCTGGGGTTCCATTTAGAGGTATTGGGGCTCATTTGAGCCTTAAGATATAAAGATATATGACAAACTTCCTGTGGACTTTGAGACTACATTTTCCGTGTCATATGGGTTTCTAGTTTCTGACGTGATGAAGTCAAACAATGGGAACCAACGTAGAATGTAACTTAAATTAGGGGTGGAGCTTGGGCTCTGTCTCTTTTGTATGAAGCAGCAAAAGGGGATAGAAGGTACAGGACTGGCGGGCAGTTTGCATGTGGTCTAATTTATTCTACTAACATGGCTTTAATTAAAATATTACTTTTCCTCATATTATCAGCTTTTATCATTTTTAATTATTACCATGTAAGATCAATATATAAAATATATTTATATTATATATAACATATATTTTAGAGAATTTTATTTCCCAGATATGTTCACATTTCCCTTACAATATACTTCCATGGATATAGATATAAGCTTTATTTTTACATCTATCTATATTTTTATGTATTTCCCTTATATACTGTTCTCTCTGTCTCTCTCTCTTTCCATTATTCTCTGTGTTTACCTATTTGCCTACAAGGACAAAGCCTTGTCTCTGGCTAGGTTAGAAGATTAGGACAACACAAATACAGGTGGGAAGCATTCTTAGCAGAGGTACACAAAACATTTAAACATCTTCAAACCATTAGGCCATAAAGCAAGAAAGATGTTGTCCAATCCACATTCTAGTTTGAAAAGTCAGAAATTCTTAACTTTTAGTGGTTTTGAGAGATTCATTTTAAGTTCAAGATAAAATTGTGTTTGCTTTGATAATTTTATTGTAAGCCAGGAGAAGGCATTAAACTGTTCATTATTACTTTTCATCCCTATTTATTTACACACACACACACACACACACACACACACACACACACACACACACATATATACTTAGGGAGAAATATTGTTTCTTCCCTTTATTCAATGAAACCAGGTATGCAGATAAACATCCCAGTTTTCCTCTTTGGTCTCCTCTCCTCAGTCCTAAAAATATTATTTTCATTCCCTATTTTGTTCCTGAGAGCAACATGAGCATGTATAGAGAGCCAGCCTTGAGCTAAAATTCAAATTCTACTTCTGATTCATATTGACTGTGGGATTCTGGGTAAGTTATATAACCTCTCAATGTTCCTGGTGACACTCTAAGACCCTAAGTTGGCAAGCAGGTTCCAAAATACATCAGAAAAAGCAGTTTCTCTATCAGGAGTACCCTATACCAATCAAGTCACAAGTCTATTTCCATCACTTTTTGTTACTGACACTCAGGGTAGGATAAAAGGTTTAGAGCTGGATGGCATCTTAAAGAGAATTTAGAGGAACTCCTTTAATTTACATATAAGGAAATTTGAGCCCCAGAGAAGTGAAGCTCAAGGTCACCAGATGATAAATGGCAGAGCTTATCTCCAAATCCAAGTCAACAGACTCCAAATCTAATGCTCTTTTCATTGTGACATTCTATTCTGGGTACTATTTTTTTTAAAACTTCTCTCTTGAGAGAATAGCATAAAGAATGTGGAATCCATACTGTCATCACGCTTCAGACTAATCTATCTGAAATGTGGACTGTGGTATTGGGTGATTTCTTACACACCTTATAACTTTCAAAAATGGCTTATACCCTTCATCTCATTTTATCCCATCCTATGAAATAATAATGAAAGTTAATATTTATGTAGGGTTTCAAGGTTTGCAAAAAATCTTTACACATATTATCTCATTGGATCCTGACAATGATCTTTGTGAACTGCGTGTTATTATCATCACCACATAAGTGTTATGATTAAAATATGGAAGAGACTGGTTTGCAGCTAAGAATATCAGTTAGTTGATTAGGCTAGCATTTGACCAGTAAATTAATAGGTCAGCAATTAACAGACCAGGAAGTTCTTTCATGCTGGCCTATAAATACAATTTGGGAGCTCATTATTTAGTCCTTCCCTTGGTCATTCTGAGAAATCTCTGATTGGTGAATAGTTAATAAAGAGGTAATTCATTAAGATTCTTAATCCCTCCCCACCCCACACAGAGGTTGAAGGTAGTAGAAAGAGCCATATCTACAAATCAGGTTTTATTGTGGGGTGGGGGAAAATTTCTTGGAGTTCCTAAGAACAAAGGGAAAATAAAGTCAATAGACAGGTTGTAACCTCTCTAATCCAGGACTTTGACCTAGGAATTAATATAGTATGTAAAAAATAAATCCTCACAGCGGCTGAGGAAAATGAGGTTCTGGGGAGTTACATGAACTGCTGAAGATCACACAGCTAGGAAGTGTATCAGGTGAGATTCAGATCCAATGGGCTGTGCTGGGGCCAGCTTGAACTGGTTTAAGAGAGATGATTGTTACATTATATCTCAGAAATTGAGAGATGTTATAGACTAGGGCTTGTTTTATTTTTTTTAAATTATGGAAACTTAAGAAAATAAGGAGAAAAGTTAATGATGCAGATTAAAGATAAAAAGTGTGTTGTGTGTGCTTTTTTTTTTGAGAGAGGTTGTTAAACATTTATCAACATGCCATTGCTTATGTCCCATATAAGTTAATTGCCAAAGGCAATTCAACAACAAAATGGACAGTACCTTAAAGGGGCAGAATCTTATACCAAAATTCCAATTCCTGAAACCATGGCTCTCCACAGACCCACTAAACACTGTTGTTATTGTTTTTTTTTTTAAATTAGGTCTAAGAAATAATTATCAAATTATCAAAAACCCCAATGTGATTCTCCATATCCACCAGTTTTCCCCTTCACACAATCTGGAAAACATCCCATCAGAGAAGTTGGCACATTGCATTAGTTTCATAATGCACATCAAAAGCCTTTTAATAATCCTTCCCATTAAATGACAGAGGACATAATACCTTTCATCATAAAATGTTAAATCTGCAAAGTGCACTTGAGGTATTGTTTAATCCAATCATCTAATTTCTAGATATGAAAACTCAGCCCCTGAGAGGTGAGAAGGTGACTTAGGTCTTCTAATTCCAAATCCAATTCCCTTCTTATTTTACTGCACTGCCTTTTATGCATCATTAATGTAATAAATTAATGTAATAAATATTGACTGATTTCAAATTATGAAGAAAATAAATATGATGTGATATGATATGATATACAGCTAAGTGGCACAGTAAATTCCAGACCAGGAGTCAGGAAGACATCTTCCTGAGTTCAAATCTGGAGTCAGACACTTATTAGCTGTGTGACCTTGGGCAAGTCACTAAATCCTCTTTAGTTTTCTCAATTGTAAAATGAACTAGAGAAGGAAATGGCCAATTACTCCAGCATCTTTGCCAGGAAAACCCCAAATGGGGTCCTAATGAGTTGGACATGGCTGAAATGACTAAAGTACAACACAATATGATATATAGTAACAGAACACAACAATGTAGTATATAATATAATAACAACAACAATAGCAATAGTCTTTGCCTTAAATAAATTTACAATCTAGTTAAAGAGAAGAATAATGCCCTTGAAAAACAAGCAGAAACATGTGATTAAGTGCTATTTGAATAATTTAAACAAGAAGAACTATGAAATTCTGGGACAGGTGTGATCTGTGGAAAAAAATGCTCAAGAGGTCAAACTTGCTCTGGGCCTTGATAGTAATAATAGCATCTACATTTACGTACTGCTTCCAAAAAGGTTTAATACATTTTAAGCTTCTCTAGCTTAAGAATACACTAAGGTTTTTGAAACATTTTGCATAATGCTTTAAAAATTTTCCAAGCACATTATATACATTAATTCCCATTATGTAATTTTAGCCTCACTAAAGTTCTCACAGATATCATTCTCCCCATTTTACAGATGGAGAAACGGAGCATTACACATTATGTATAATATGCCCAAGGTAACACATTTAAAAAGTATCAGTTTCCTGACTTAAATTTTGAGGAAGGATACATAAAGTGAAAGGAACCATGTACCAAAGACAGGAAGAAAGTACTGTGTGTTATGCATGAGAGGAAAGAAAGGAGCCCAAAAAAGAGAGAGTAAATGATTTATATTTGGGAATATGCAATGGTGTTTCTGGAGGACATTAACTAGATTAGCTTGATTAGAAAATAGAATCCTGAATGGGGAATGGTAGGAAATAAGGTTGGAAAGTTAGATGATGGAGACATTATGAAGGAATCTGAATGCTTGGCTAGGGAGTAGCATGTAGGCAGTGGGGAGTTTCTGAGCAGACTAGAGACACCATGAAAATGGTGTTTTAGAATGATCAATCTGACAGCTCTGTATCTTGTTTTTCCCTGTTTAGGATAATCTGGCAGGTGAATTTAATTTTTATTTCCAGAAAACACATTTTCTCTGTTTGTTCTGTTCTTGTCAAACCTTCTGGTAACTATTATTTTATTCCTAACTCACATAAGACAATGAGAAGAATGACACTAGAGTAAAGTTTAATGTATGAAATACTTCATAAGATTCATATTTCTTTATTGCTTTTTCTTTTAAAGGCTCAGAACAGTTCAGAAAAACATTTATGAGTAGCTTTGACATTAGCAATGAGCGTGGAAGAGTGGATAAAAAGCCACTATTAGAAGCAAGAATACGTGGGTTCATATCCTGCCTTTGATGAAAGAAGCTAGGTGAGTATGAGTTGGCCACTTAATCTCTGAATGAACTAAGCAATTCTACAAAATTATAAATTACAGAAGAATTGTAGCAATTTGAATTGGTGGAGGGAGTTTCTACAAAGTAAGTTCTCTACAAAGATGAAACAACTCCGGATACACTCCTGCTCCTCCAAATCAATATATCATCAATATCAAGATGGCAGTACAACATAGGAGATGTCTTAGGAATACTCAAATTGGTTAAGAACAGTGTTTTTACTTTAAAATAAATGAATCAAGATTTACTTTTGAGGACATGTCTAGATTTTCAGAGAGGAAGAAGAAAAGGTTAGCATCACACTAACCAACGAAAGTTTGGATTAACTTTATTGCCTTGTATGCCCTATACCTATGTAGATCATAGATTTAGAGCAGAAAGTGTCTCTGAGGCCAATTAGTTCAATCTCTTTATTTTATAGATGAGGAAATCGAGGTCCAAAAAAGCTGAATGAGTTGTCCAGGCTTACATGGATAAATAAGCTCTTGCCACTATACTTGCTACTTCTTATACTTTCATTTTCCACTTTGCTGGTCCTTCTTTGGGGAGCTTATTAAGGAACTCTACCACGTCATACTTTTACAACAGAATTCTTGATTGTGCTAATCATATAAGAATATATGTTACTCTCAGATATTCACTGATACCTTCATAAGTACTAGGCATTGTGCTAAGTCCCTTAAGTACCAGAGAAAAAGTATACTCTGACCTCAAGGAAATTATATTAAACATTACAGAATCAATCAGGCTGTACATCAGTGTCCATAGAATTTATACCATTATTGTGAATTATAACAGTACTTTTTAATCTTGCTTAGACTTTGTGGAAACGAGATGCCACCACTATGTCAGAAAGTAGCAAGTGAATTCAACATGTTTTTCAGCTTCTGACACTTATAGCCTCCACTAAAGCCAGTGATATAATGGAAGGAGCATGGATAAGGGGATGTCCCTAAATTGGGAACAGTTATATGGCATGTAAATGTAATCAAATACTACTTTGCCTATGAAATGACAAAATGAATGATTTCAGAGGAACACAGGAAAACTTGTTTGAACTAATGCAGAGTGAAGAGAGCAGAACCAGGAGAATAAGTCATAAAATGCCAATATTATAAAAACAAGTTTAAAAGATTTAGAAACTCTGGTCAATTCAATGAACACAATTCCAGAAGACCAGTGATGAAGAATGCTACCCGTCTCCTGGCAGACTAGTGATAGATTCAATATGCAGAAAGAGATACATTTTTGGACAAAGCCAATATGTGAATTTATTTGGCTAGACTATATAAAACATTTGTTAGAGGTTTTTTTTCTTTCTCAGGTGGGTCAGAAGAGATAGGAAAGAATAAAAATAAATGCTTTAAAAATTCTTTTAAAAAATTGATTCTGGAGTAGATTGGATATTGTGAAGTTTAATCCATTGTATTTAAGATTGATTCCTCCATAATCAATTCTTTTTTTGGTTACCATTTATTTTTTACATATTTTACATGTAACATATGAAACACAATACATATGATTTGTTATAAATATGTAATAAATAATAATCAATATGCTTATCCAAGAGAAATAAATTCTCACATTAGCCATGTCCAAAAATCCATGTATCAATCTTTTTTTCTTTCCCTTCACTCTTTACTTCTCCCCACTTCCTAAGAAGGCAGATAATATAATATAGGTTGTACATGTATTATCATATAATACATATTTCCCTGTTCATCAAGTTATGAAACAAGACACATATTGCTTCTACTAGAAAAAAAGTCATGGAGGAAATAAAGTGGAGAATGACTTGTTTCAATTTGTATTTGAACTCATTTCCTTCTATGGCAGTGAATAGTCTTTTTTTTTTTTTTTGTCATGAGTCCTTTAGCGTTGTCCTGGATCCTTGTCTTCTTGATAATAGTTAAATCATTCACAGATTACTGTCATACATTGTTGTTGTTGTGTACAACATTCTCCTTGTTCTGCTCACTTCACTTAGTTAGCATCACTTCATATAAGTCTTTCCAGGTTTTTTTGTCATCATTTTATTTGTCATTTCTTATGGCACAATACTAATCCATTATAATCATGCACCACAGCTTGTTCAGCCATTCCTCAACTGATGGACATCCCTTCTTTTTCCATATCTTTGCCACCATAAAAAAGAGCTGCTAGAAATATTTTAGAACAGTTTATTTTCCTTTTGGTTTGGTCACCTTAGGAAATAAAGCTAATTGTGGAAAGACTCCTTTACCAATTGTTCTAAATAATTTATTTAATATTGGATTAGGTGATCCTTAAATATTTGATAAATTCACCTGTAAATCCTGATGCTTTTATTTGGAATATTTTTTAAAAGATAGAGCACTGGATTTAGTCCCCAAAGATCTGACTTTGAATAATTGTTCTACTACTTATTTCTTATGTTGCTTCAGGCAGTCATTTTAGCTCTCTAGGTTTCAACTTCCTGATCAATAACATAAAAGGTTTGGATTAGGTGATCTCAGAGGTCTCCCTTCCAATTCTAAAATGATGCTCCAAAAGCCCTATCTCTATGTCTTATTCCTACATGGAAGCAATCCTGGATTCTTTTTAAATATTTAATGCTTACCATCTGTCTTCAAATCAATACTAAGTATTGGTTCCAAGACAGAAGAGCAGTGAAAGCTAGATAAGTGGAGTTGCCCAGGGTCACAGTGTTTGAAGTTAGATTTGAACCCAGAACTTTCTGTCTCTAGGCCTGACCCTCTGACCCACCTAGCTTCTCCATGACCCTGACTTCTTGAAGACTTTACCAAAGGATTTCAAATTTGGCAAGTCATTTCAAACTGGAAAGTATTCAAGTATGTGCTTAGCAATATCTGTCGCCCAAAGACCTTCAACTCAATAAACCATCTATTAACATGAATTGTGTTACCCAACAGCAAAGAAATAAATGATCCCTGAATTATGGCATATACATCTACAGCTGAATGAGATACAAAGGTTTGATGGGACAAAAGGTTGGTTTCTGTTCTCCTGGAAAAAATTCAGTTCTACTTTACATTCAGATGCTGTGTACCAGTATAGAGTATAGTTAATTCTGCTATAAGAAGACATATGCATTACTAAAAATCACTGAGCTGTACAAAATTATACAAGATAAATTTGTTTTGTATAATTTTTATACAAAAATTTTTATACAAAGGGTTTGGGGGAAAATAGATTAGGAGCACAATACTCAAAAGCTTCATCAGTGACATAAAAAAGAAATTTCATCAAAGACATAAAAAAATGAAGAAATCTAATAAAAATAGTGGTAGATTTTTAAACATATTAAAGGGTTGAGAGGAATATATATGTTATAATAAATAGTGTCAGGGTCCATGGTCTTGAACCACTGCTTGGTCTAAAAAGTCAAGAATGTTTATGAGAAGGTGTCCATTGTGCCTACTACACCAAAATATATTCAATAAATATGGTACTTAAACTTTAAAAAATCTTGAAGTTTGTTTGTAGAAGTGGGAATGGAAATGGTTGCAGCTTCTTATCTGTGAAGTGGTGCAGTTTTCTACGTTTGCACTGTTTCTTGGGAAAAATCATTCAGAAACAAACTTCAGGTTATGTTCAAATTGTTTCATAATATAGACATATCTTACCCATTATATCCCTCATGATCTGAAAAAACCTCATATAAATTTTTTGGCCTTCCCCTTTGTACCAGAGAAGTGTGAATTTTTTTCTTTTTTCTTGATGAGGTGATTATAATACCTTATTGTAAAATTTAGGTTAAGTATTTGGTCATAGATTATATGTAGGCCAATGTTAGGACATCTCTACATTTGTAGCTCTACGTGTCCTCGGCTCTCCATTCTTTTCATAAACTTTAACTTTTTACTTATTTTAACCTTAAAAAAGAAATTATATAAATTTATGTTTTTAAAAGATAAAACATATTGATATTATACAATACTACACACATATTTCATGCATTTCTGAGTTTTTAAACTTTGTCTGAATCATCTGCTGGCCTTCTTGTGCTTTTTCAAAACCACTAAAAATTTCCCGTTTTATTTCTTTTGCTCACCTGCAATACATGGAGACTGTGATGGGGAAAATTGTGATGTATATCACTCATATTAGAACAAATTTGTATCAAATATTGTCATTGTTGTTCAGTCATTTCAAATGTATCTAACTTTTGTGACCCCATTTGGGGTTTTCTTTGCAAAGATACCAGAGTGGTCTGCCATTGCTTTCTTTAACTCTTTTACAGATGAGGAATTGAGGCAAAGAGGGTTAAATGACTTGCCCAGAATCACACTGTTAGTAAGTATCTGCAAGATTTGAACTAAAAAAGTTAAGTCTTCCTGACTTGACATGGCACTCTATCCACTGTACTGCCTTGTTGCCTTATTGGGAAGTGACTTTTAAACAAATAACTACTACCAAGTAATAAATGTAGTGTGGTTCAGCAGAAAGCTCTGGATTTGGAATCAGAGGAGTTAGATTCAAATTATGACTCTACTTTTTAACCTGTGTGTCAAAAGCAAGTCAGTTAACCTATTTTGGGTCTCAGTTTTCTCAACTGTAAAATGAAGGGATTTCATGATGTGAAATTTATATGAAATTCAAATTCAAAGAGAAGTGTCCATAAATAAAGCTTTATTGAAACAAAGCCACCCTCATTCATTTATGTATAGTTAATATGACAGAGTAGAGTAGCTATAACAGAGGCACTATACAGGACTCTCATCTTTTATTCTGCTGCTCCTTGTACTGCAAATTGCAGAGATACAGTTATCAGTTGATTTTGATAGCATTTGGATTGTCACATGTATTGCTACACCAAAACATTTTTAGAATTTTTTTATTTTGAATGCATAACCATGACATCAAAACAAGAAGAAAAGAGGGAAAAAAGTCTTATTACCATTTTTTGAGCTGATGCCTGATATTGAACATTTTTCTGAATGAGAATTGGCTTCAAGCACTATTATTGAATATGGAATGTCTGGAAATTAATTTTTATTGCAGATTTAATAAGGTTCCTTAATGAATTCAATCTAAAGTCTTATGGCAAAATAGTGCTAATAAATGACATACTGTAGTAAAGTCAGTTTGAGAACAAGTAATATCATTTGAGTCATATATCACAAGCTACTTACTTTTTGTGTTTTCAAAAGCATAAAAGTTTCAAAAACATAAATCAAGATTTCCATTCCCATACATATTTGAAGTAGACGTATTTTCTGAGCTCAAACTACAGTTCCAGCAGTATCTTTTGGGCCTTAATATGAATGTAAAAGAAACTTCTTCTGTGTTTTAATATCCATTTAACTGTGCAATTAAGCAGTTTCACCTAACTTTTAATAGAGAGTGATTTATGGGCTGTGTGATCACATACTAAAGGCAAATATCAAGAGAAGATTAATAGAATTCTATAAATAACTTCCAAGTGGTGAATATGCTCAATTAAAATTCTGTGCTCATGGACTGACATCAGTATTTGGTAGTAACTATCTGTATGAAAAGACATTTGCAGCTAGTAATACTACTCAAATATAGAAAGTCATACTGTAGATCAATTTTAACAGATAAGTATTTGTAATTGATCTTGAGCCCTAAGAAGTAAAATATTATTCCCTCTAAAAAAGAATTCTATTATTATTAGTAGATTTATATTATAGAAAAAATTATTTTATTATTATTATTTAAATACCAATACAAATATTGTGAAAATTTATTATCTCTCTTTTTATATAGATACCTAGAGAATATTTTCAATTTTTCCTCTTGGCCAGCAATATCTGAAACATTAGCTATTTGGCCCTTTTCAGAAAAAGCTTGTCAACTCCTGACTGGGAGCTGTGATTTAAAAATTCTATAAGTATAAAAGGCTTGAGCTGAGGAAGGCTCTTACCAATAAGGTTGAAAAATGAGAGCTTCATGGAAAATGTAGCCTTTAAGGCAGGGTTTAAAGGGTAGACAGACAGACTTTCAACAGGTGAAAGTGGTGATTGGCAGCCAGAGGTCAAGTAGAAAGAGTGGGCCATTCCAATTACTGGGAATTCTATAAACCCGAGGTATGTATGGAGGATGCCAAATAGTATAATTTGGCAAGAGTAGAAGATAAAACTGGAAAGGTAGATTAGAGTTCAGTTTTAAAAAATCTTGGATATCAGACTAAAAACAGGGGAGATTAATTCAAGAGTTTATAGGTGAGAAGTGGGAAGCTAGGTGACTTGGTGGATAGAATGCTGGTCTTGGAGTCAGGAAGACTGGTCTTCCCGAGTTCAAATCTGATCTCAGACACTTACTATGTGACCTTGGATAAGTTGTTTAACCCCATTTGCCCCAGTTTCCTCATCTGGAAAATAGGCTGGAGAAGGCAGTGACAGACCACTCCAATATGTTTGCCAAGAAAAACACAAATGGGTTCATAAAGAATTGGATATAACTGAAACAACTAAAAAAAAAAAAGTAAAAGTAGTATTACCAACGAAGCATTATGGTGGATAGAGTGCTTGACCTGAAGTTGGAAAAATGTGTTTGAATCCTGCCCTAGGCACTTATTAGCTTTGTGACTCTGGGCAAAGAACAACTTTTTTTCAGTTTCAATTTTCAAATCTGCAAAATGGGGTTAAGTATAGACCTCCCAGGGTTTCTCTAAGAATTTAATGAAATTATGTATAGAATATATGTAATATATGTGCATATACACATATTTTCTACATAATACATAATCAGATATTTTATGTGTTTATAGGTTTAAGGTGCTTCACAAACCTTAAAATGCTATATAAATGTTAATTTTTGCTAAATCGATATTAGCAATTATGTGAAGTAATTTACCTCCATCCTTCAGCACCCTAACGGTGGGTGTTAACAGGATAACATCATATCCAATGACCTGGCTTTAGCGTCAGTGTGCAACATCACCAGGGAGGGAGGAACTAGTGGGTTTAAAAGGCAAACTCTGAAAGGAGAAGGATCTTTTTAAAATTCTACTCTTGAACAGTCTGAACCATGTTGGGCTGAAATCTGGGACCAGATCTTACCTTAAATTAGTAAGGTTAAAATCTCTCTCTCTCTCTCTCTCTCTCTCTCTCTCTCTCTCTCTCTCTTTCTCTCTCTCTCTCTCCATCT
>NC_058132.1:397468356-397542032 GCF_016433145.1 Gracilinanus agilis
TCTCTCTCTCTCTCTCTCTCTCTCTCTCTCTCTCTCTCTCTCTCTCTCTCTCTCCATCTCCTTCTCCCTCTCCCTTTCCCTTCCTTCCTTTTTCTCTCTCCCCCTAATCTTTTCCTCATTTTTAAAACAAATGCTTATAACTCTGGGCAGTTCCCTTGTTTTTTTCGTTTCACACAATGTTGGTGGGACAGTGTTATGAAGGGTGAGTAGTATAAAGGTGGAAGGATTACTGTTGCAATAATCTGATGCAATAATCTAGCAGAAGAGCAGTATGGGCTAAGCAGTTGGGGTTAAGTGATATGTGCAGGGTTGCACACCTTGGAAGTGTCCAAGACTAGATTTCAACTGAATTCATCTTATGTCAAGACTGGGCTCTCTATCCACTGAGTCACCTTATCTGCCCCTTAATTGTAGTTTTATATTTTCAAGTTTAAAACTGAACTAAGGCTTTTGAGATACCAGGTATATAGCAGGTGATGATAATGAAAAGTGTCACTAGCACCATCAGGAATTGGGAACAGAATTTGGAAGCGTAGGAGGCTGAAGTGTCCAAGGTGATACTATTTTTTCAGATATGGAGGGAAGGTAAGAAGGATTTATTGTGTCTACCCTGCACCAGGTGTTACGTAAATATTATTTCATTTAATCCTCACAACAACCCTGAGAGCTAAATGCTATGACTAGCAGAGGAAACTAAGGTAGATGGAGATCAAGTGACTTGCCCATGGTCACATAGAGAATTAGTATATTAATCCTTCCTGACTCCAGATCCAGTGCTCTATCCATTGTGCCACCTTAGCTGTCTGTGGCATGAGAAACTGGTAGAAGTGCATTGCCACTCACAGAGATGATTAAGTCAGAAGTAGAAATAGAGTCTGGGGGAAGGAAATTAATGCTTGTTGCCAGGCAATCTGCAGGCAAGCCCTGCTTCTGCGTGAGCAGAAGGAGCTTTAGCAGCACATTTTTTATGATTCAGCCCTCCCTTTTGGGCTGCATTAGCATACTTTTAGCCTCATCATAAGAGTTGAGAATTGCTCTGTCTTTCTGCCTTTCCCTCTCCTTTTCCTTAATGCAGCTCAATCATCTAGAAAGAAGTGCAATGGCATTCACAGACAATGACTGGCATCAGATTTCCCTCATTATTCTGTCATAGAGTCAGCACTGAAATCGATGGGAAACCAAGTGCAATCACCTGAAATTGATTGCCATTTGGTTCCTATTGATTAGGCTGCCAAATCTATGACAGAAAAAAGAAGCTGTGCTCGATGGCAAAAAGGTACTCGGGCTGCCATCTGGAATTGCCTGAAATGGCATCTGTCAATTGATTTAGGGCATGTCTTCTGGATTAAGAAAGAGATAGTCTCTTAGAAAATGGGTGCCAGTGGAGAGAGAACTCCTCATCTCTTAGCTTTGGTACTTGAGTTTGTCATTGAGGCCACTTCTCCCTACTTTTTAGAAAACCTAAATCTTTGCTATGTACAGGGTGTCTCAGAAGTCTTAGGCCAGTTTTAAATTTTAAATGTCAAAACTACTTAAAAGGCAGCTTGGTGACTTAGTAGAGAGAGAGCTAGGCTAAGAGATGGGATGTACTGGATTCAGATCTGGTCTGACACACTTTCTAGCCCTTATCATTTTTCTACCTTAGAACCAATATGTAGTATTGATTCTAAGACAGAAGGTAAGGGTTTATTTATTTATTTATTTAAACCCTTAGGCAATATTGTGTATTGGCTCCAAGGCAGAAGACTGGTAAGGGCTAGGCAATGGGGGTCAAGTGACTTGCCCAGGGTCACACAGCTATGAAGTATCTGTGGCCATATTTGAACCTAGGACTTCCCATCTCTAGTCCTAGTTCTCAATCCACTGAGCCACCCAGATTCCCCCAAGAAGGTAAGGATTTAAAAGAAAACTATATTAAAAGAAAAACTACATGTATGTGTGTATATATGTAGTTATGGAAAATATTTACTAATTTCATAACAAATATATACATGTGATAATATATGTGTGTATATGCACACACACATATATATAAAGTTTATATATATATAATTTCAGGCAGAAGGGTACTAACAATTAGAAGAACAAAGCTATCTATATAGCAACAGGTGGGTGGGTTTACAGCAATAGTATATATTTTGAAAAATAAAGGATTGTGATTTTGGGCAAGTCACTTACCCTCTCTCTACCTGCATAAAACTAGATAAAAAAATGGCAAACCCCTAGTATTCTTGCCAAAAAATCCCACATGGACAGCTCCATAGGGTCATGAAGACTCAGACACAACTGAATGACTGAACAACAAAAGAATCTATACATATACCTATTTGAGCATATCTTTGTGCACAAACAGGCATGTAATTGTATATAAAATATTAGTTCATTATTACACATTGTAAGGAATTAAATTAAGGGTTTGACTAAATATATGAGAATTCTAATATGGTGATCTCCAATTTAAAGTATTATAGCTCAAGTCAAAATGACTTTTAATACCATTTATTTACAAAAAGGTGGAAAGAGTGAAAGTAGAGAAATACAAAAAGAGAATAGAGAACGTCTAACCTATTACACTAAATATTGCTCTGGTCCTTGGCTCAGCCCAGAAGGGTTTGTTAACCCTCAATAGGAGGTCACCTGGCCTCCTCCACCAAGAAGGGAAAGTCTCTCCAGAGCTAATCTCTCTCCAGAAGCCAAGAAAGGAAAGCCAACTACTCACTCACCCAAGAAACAGTCCAAGAGCCAAGATCCCAAGTTGAAGCCAAGGTCCAAGTCCCAAGTCACCTCCTGAAGACCACTTCTGAAGATGACCTGCTAAAGACAACTTCTGAAGACAACCTCTGAAGATTACCTCTAGCTGAGGAAATTCAGGACTTTTTATAGTCACTTCTTGTCCCTTCCCCTCTTCACAGGGGCCAGTCACAGCTTCCAAATTGCCTAGCACTGTCCAGGGGCCAGTGTCTATGGGATCCACTTCTCATCCTCTGAAGCTGTCAACTCTTATCAAAGGATTCACAAGTTTCTGATTAAAAGGGTGGAGCTCTCCAAGTAAGTAAGTAAGTTGTGAATTCTCTTACTTGATAATAAAGTGTTAATTGGTGGCTAATTAGGGGTTAAGTAAGTGTTAACTCAAAATAGACAAAGAGAATGAAGAATTCCCTTAATAACATGTATGTATATGTATATAATAGAAAATAGTAGTTTTATTATTATACATGTATGTATATAATACATACCTATTGATTAGCCGATTGTTCAATTAAACCTGGGGAAAGATAAAGAAAAAAGAGCTCTCAGTAAAGAGAAAAAAAGTTTGACATATTTAAATATAACATAGCTATTGATCTTGTTTTTTATTTATATGTGATATGTAAACATATACAATATATAAGTATATGATAAGTGTCTATAGGCATATACACATGTTTTTGCATATCTGGTAGGCATATGATAATACATACATGTGTGCACACATATATATGTATATGTAGAGAGAAAGCAAGAGACTGAGGTAGAAAGAGACAAAGTTAGAGACAAAGAGATACACACACACATGCATATATATAAATGCACAGAAAAACACCTATTTGTTGTTACACCCTCTGTGTCATTTATGATGGATCAGAGAAAAACCATCAATTTCTCTAGTAGTCTTGAGTTCAAAAATGAACTCTGTCATGACCTGTTTGGCCATAACAACTGCAAAGTAGGGTGTCAAAGGAAAGACTATGTAAGTACTTTGAAGAAATGAAATTAGAAGTAAAAGCTCTGAAAAAATAAAGAATTAAAAGTTGAATAAATAGCTTAAAAGAGAAAGTGGTAAACTTTAGGATAAAATTCCTTGAAACTAGAATAAACGAAAATCAATGACTTCATGAGATGTCAAGAAATATTAGAAGAAAAGTGAAAAGAAGAAAATATATTAGCTATCAAAAACAACTGACCTGGAAAATGAGTTAAGGAAAAATAACTTAGGAATCATTAGACTTCCAGAAAACAATGAAAATTTGATCACTATATTTTAAGAAATAATAAATGAAAGCTACTTACAGCTATTAGACCCAGAGGGCAATATAAAGATAGAATTCATTGATTGTTCCCTAAATGAAACTTTTCCAAATGGAAAAGTCCCAGCAATATCATAACTAAAATCCAGGGTTCTCATGTCAAAGAAAAAGATACTATGAACATCTGGAAAAAAACAGTTGAAGTATCAAGGAACTTTACAATTAGGATCATTTAAGACCTTGCAGTTTCCATTATGAATGAGTGGAGAATCTTGGAATGAGATATTCCAAAAGACAAACAACATAGACTTACAAACAAAAGTCATTTAGCAAGTAAAGCTGAGTATAATCTTTCAGGGGGAAATGGATTTTTAATGTAATAAAGAACTTTAAAGCATTTCTGATGAAAAATCCATAGCTGAGAAGGAACTTTGAAATCCAAATTTGAGTCCTGAGAAACCTAGAAAGATAAATTTGTTTGAGCAGTTAGAAAGGGACTACATGAGAATGCATTGCTAATAATCTAAAGGGAGAGAAGAAATGTGTGCCTTCAGAGACTCAATATCTTCAAAGGATATAGAGAGAGCTAAATAAGAAAAACGGAGGACTTGGGGGATGTTGTGGTTCTGTTCTGAGTGTTTCAAGAAGGGAAATAAAGAGAAACTGAAGGATGAATATGGTTGTACTGTTGTCATTTGTCCTTTCTGAAGAGGAGCAATGACATCATGAAAGTGATGTCTTGACTTGCTTGTGAATTGGATTTAAGTGAAGCAGTTTGCAAAGTCTTCAGCCTCACTTTCTCTTCCAGAGTCATCCAAGTCCAGTGGCAGAGCAAAAGTCAAGATGACTGGCAATGGCACCAAATGCAGTGGATGGGTTTAGTGGCTTCTATGTCTGACCAAGTTCTTAGCCCTCGATAGTAGTACTAACCTGTTTCATCCTCCTTCATAGCTATTGGAGCAAATTGTTTTCATCCTCCCAGTCTACTGGGGAGCTCTCATATGCTTATGATAGAAAACCCCCCATACTTATCGATGGGTTTCAGGCCTGTTGGTTACCCTCAGCTTGGCTTAGTACATTGACCAAGATGGTTTTACTAGAGTGTGGCCACTGTACATGCTACAGTTTCTTGGAGTCACCAGGAGGTGAGAGTTAGATGAGAAGTAAATACCAAAGGGTGGTTAAGGAGCCCTTAAAAGGGCTTGGCAATTCTTTAAACCCTAATATGCTAGTGCTCCTTGAACTTTCTTTTCTTTTTTTGTTTTTTGAAAGGAAAACTATTTTATTTTATTTATTTTATTTCTAATTTTGAATATTTCCCCATAATTACATGTTTCATGTTCTTTCCCTCTCCCCCAAAATCCCCTATCCCCCCTTAGCTGATGCACAGTTCCACTGGGTTTCACATGTATCATTGATTAAGACCTAATTCCATATTATTGATAGTTGGACTAGAGTTATTATTTAGTGTCTACATCCCCAATAAAATCCCCATCAACCCATGTGTTTCCTTGAACTTTCTATTCACTCCATATTCATGAAGAAAGGAGAAAGAAGGAAGTGAATTAGGCACATGAGGAAGGAGTTAAGGGATCGGGCATCAAATAAACCTCACCGTTTTTGAAAACAGACTAAGGAGTGTTGAACACCCCCCCCATGCCAACACACAAACACATGTGCACACACACACACACACACAAACACACACAGATTTTTATGTAGAAATTAATTCATCGGGGTAACAAGTAGGGATGGAGATAGGGAGATGTTAAGAGAAAGAAGATTAGTCAGGGAAGAGCAACAACAACAACAAAACCAAGGTTCCTGATTCTGAAAGAGTCACTACGAGGTTAAAAAAAGAAAAGAAAAGAAAAGAAGAGAAAAGAAATGAAAAGAAAAGAAAAGAATAGAAAACCATAATTGAAGAATGGTTGAACACATAGTGTTATATGGATGTTTGAGGACTGGAAGAAATTATTGAATCAATGGTTTAAGAGAATCTTAAATAGTATGAATGTAATCAAAGAGAGATGAGTGGAAGGAGAATAATATATACATTAATAACAACTGTTTTAAGAAAACTTTGATTTAACCTTGTTCAATGCAATGACCAACCATGTTTCCAAAGGTCATGTGATGAGACATGTTACTTACTTCCTGGCAAAGATAACTAATGATACAGAAAGTATATGTTTTTGGACAGAGCTACTGTGTGGATTTATAATACTTGACTACACTTATTTATTACAAGGGCATTTTATATCTCCTTTCTCCAAGTTTTTAATTGGTGTCTGGGGAAGAGGGTTAGCAATAGCTAGCCCCACCAAAAAAGAAGGCCATTTATACATTTTAAAATATGCATAGAAGAGAGCAGAAGTAAATTCAAAAAGAAACACAATCAAGACAATTTTGAACATATGTGGAACTGTCATATATCTTTTTTTTTTACCAAAGGTAAGCAGTATGTAATGGAGATTTATAGTTTCACGTAAAACCCTCATTTTGTGTTGTACTGTTTATAGTGCAATGTTATTTGTTGTGTATAGCTTCAAAATTAAAAAACTTAATAAAAAGGACTTGTCTCTCCTGAAAATGACAGACACAACAAGTGGCCAAAGGATTACTGGATTGTCTTGATATGAGGGAACATCTAAATAATGACTTATCTATATAACAACCATGGTCCTATGACAAAGTTGAAATGTGAGAAATAGCATGAGCAACAAGTCAAGGTCTTAAAAGAAAAAAAAATCCTCACTATCATAAACATACAACTCCATCTATTTGGGGAATATTATCTCATTTAAGATCTATGTAAAATAATCAGGGAAATTGCTCTGTAGAAGAAGAGTCAATCAAAGGAATTCACAGAAAAATGTGATGAGATATGGAGCAATAAACAAAACTACTCAACCTGGTACATCGTGGGTACTTAATAGATGCTGACTGTTGAGAGAGAATGGAAACCATTTCAGACTGACACACAAATACTTTTGTAAAGAGAAAAACAGAATTGTCTTCTATTACATCTATGGAGAAAGATGGTCACACAGTTGTCCTTATGAAGAGAAGGTAACGAGCGGTACCAATACCAGAAAAGTTGTTGTAATAGCCCAAATATGAGGCACCAAGGGCCTAAATCAGGGTGGTGGTTGAAGAAAGAGAGGAGAGAAGGGAACTATTATGGGAAATGTTGTCAAGGTTGAATTAACAAAACTTGTCAAGAAACTGGATATGTGATATAAGTGTGAGTGTGGAGTAAAGAATGACGCTAAAGTTGCTACTCTGGGTGCCTTGGATGAGGTGGTGCCCTCTACAGTGGCAGTTAAGTTTAGAAGAGGGGAATATTTTGAAGGAAAGATAATGAGTTGTATTTTGGACAAGTTGAGTTTGAAATTCCTCTGGGACATCCAATTTGAAATATCGAAGAGGCTTTGATGATATGAGACTTGGATTGGTGTCCAATCAGTGAATCATCTGCCTGGAGATGATAGTTGAACCCATGAAGATGATGACTTTTTGGATCACTCCATCATTTCTCTCTTCCCCAGGAAACTCAACTTTGGGAAATCTCATTATGTTGCTAGATTAAATTTGCCTGAAACTCACATCTTAACAGTATTCTCTTTCCTTCTGATTAGATCCTTTGGCCGAAGGGCAAGGCCTTTATTTTAAAAGGGGGTTCAGTATAATTGTTCTTCCCACTTCCTGCTAGCTATATTGCTTTTGGACTTCTTTGGTCCTCTCCATCATGCCATCTCAATGAATATCTACCCTCTTCTCCACTCAAGTTTTTCAACTTCCCTCTGTGTATTATTTTCTCTCATTAAATTATAAGATTCTAGAGGTCAGGGACTCCTCCAAAAAATTGTTTTAATTGGTATTTGTATCATCAACACTTGACGTGGTGCCTGACACATAGTAAGCATTTAATAAGTGTTTATTGCCTGATGAGATAACCAAGCTAGATGGTATAGAAAAAGAAGAATATAGGGACAGATAGACCAACAAACTCACAGGAGTCCTTTCACCCTAGTGGATTGGTGACCAGGATAAATAATGATTCCTCAGAGGAAATTGGAGAAATGGTTATTTATGTAATGAGATGATGATAATAATGTTTACTTATGTAATATGTGCTTTATTGTTATTGCATGTTTATGATATATGTTAATTATAGCATGCTTTTTTTTTTGCATTTCTCTTTTATTTTATTGGTGGTGTTTATTTGTCCTTGTGTTAATATTGTGTGTTGTAATTACATTAGGCTGTTAGCTATGCATATTTTTGTTATTTGTTTCTGTGAATATGTTGCTGTTCCTGCATATTTTGTTATTTTATAGAACTACAGATATTATTATTTTATTTCTGCCTTGCTTTATGCATATTTATTTGTATTCTATGGACATGAATATACTGCTAAAATATGTACATATTTTATGTCCCAAATATAAGTTAGAACTAAATATCTTAGGAATAGTGTTAGGACTATTGTAGGTATTTTTTATATAAATTTACTGTGAATGGCACTTGTATTGATTACCTATTTATTAATTTATCCTTGTTCTGCAAGATGTGGTATATGATTGTATTAGAATACTATTGTGCTATAAGAAATGACAAATGGGGTGCTTTCAGAAAAACCTGGGAAGAGTTATATGAATTGATGCAAAGTGAAGTGAGCAGAACCAGGAAAACACTGTACATGGTCACAACAATATTATACCAAAGGACAACTATGAAAGACTTAGCCATTCTGAGCAAGATAATGATCTAATACAATTTCAAAGGGCCCATGATGAAAATGCTATACACAGGGCAGCTGGGTAGTTCAGTGGATTGAGAGTCAGGCCTAGAGACAGGAGGTCCTAGGTTCAAATCCAACCTCAGACACTTCCCAGCTATGTGACCCTGGGCAAGTCACTTGACCCCCATTGCCCACCCTTACCACTCTTCCACCTAGGAGCCAATACACAGAAGTTAAGGATTAAAAAAAATTTTTTTTAAATGCTATACACCTCCTGAGAAAGAACCGATGAAATCTGAGTGTAGATTAGAGCATACTTAAAAAAACAAACAACTTTTAATATAAAAAAAAATTTGTATGTTTATTTTGAAACGTGGCTAATATGGAATATGTTTTGCATGATTTTACATGTATAATCAATATTTTTGCTTGCTTTTTCATGGGTAGGGGAGGGATTAGAGGGAGAATATTTGAAACTCAAACATTTTTTTAAATGTTAAAATAAGTAAAATATTTTTAGAAATCATTTTTCTGTTGAGTACGGATGTTTATTTTAGTGCTATGATGTATAATTCCAGATTCTAAGTATACTGCAGCTGACTTTGCAAAGTGTCACAAAATTCCTAATCCTGGGGAGGAATGTAACCTGTACTACCTCCCAGACATGGAGAAATGCACACTGAGAGATTTTCTACTGAATGGCATGGAATCATTAAGCATTATAAGATTCATAGGTGAAAAAGAGATTTATTTAAAAAAAAAACAAATTCTTATTGATGTCTTTTATTTTTTCTATCAATGATTATCTCTACTTTTTCTCTCCCATGTAAAAATAGTATTTTTAAAGACAAAAAAAAAAGGAAAACTCGGCACAACTGCTCAATAAAATGAAAGATTCCTAAAATATGTACAATGTTTAACATCTGTGGACCTCTCAATTCCACAATGAGTTGGGTTCTGAATGTCTTATCATATCTCTTTATTCAAGTCATGCTTGATCTTTATAATTTTGTCATATTAATTTATTTACATTATTTTTTGTTTTTGTTTTAATTTTTGTTTTTTGTGGTCATTGTGTATATTGTTATCTTAACTCTGCTTATTTCACTGCATCAGTTCATGTGGATTTTTCCATGCTTCTCCATATTTGTCACATACTTTGTTTCTTACACCATAATTACATTCATATATTACAATTTGTTTTTCTGTTCCCCAGTTGGATATCTACTTGTTTTTAACTCTTTATACTATCACAAAAAGTGATGCTATAAATACTGTGGCATCTATGAGGCCTTCCTTCTTACTGATGGATTCCTTGGGATATAAGTTCTATTATGGAGTCTCTAGTTCAGAGGATATGGACATTTTAGTCACTTTATTTGTATTGTTCCAAACTGCTTTCCAAAATTATACCATTTCACAGGTCCATCAACAATGTTTTTCATGCCCAAACTCCTACAATGTTGACTATTGCCATTTTAGAATAATTTTTGTCAATTTTCAGGGTGTGTGGTAAAACCTCAGGGTTGTTTTGATTTGCATCTCTTATTAGAGATTTGGAGTAATCTTTCATGTGGTCTTGAATTCTTTGCAATTCTTCTGAGAACTATTCATATGCTTAATTTTTCTTTTATAAATTCTCTCCTTCCTTCAAGCCCCTTCCCTAACCATTGAGAAGTCAAAAAATATACATTTGTAATACACTGTTCATATCTTCTGCCCATTTATCTTGGAGAATAGTTATTTATCTCATGTATATTAATTTATATATTTTGGATACCAAATCCTTACTTGATAAATTTGATATTTATACCTCCCCCACCACCCCTTGAATGTTTCCCTCTTTATCTAGGTGCATTAATTTTGTCTGTGCAGAAGCTTTTCAGTTTTATGTAATTTGTTGTCTATCTAATCTTTTGTAATTGTCTCTTTCTCTTGTTTGGTTAAGAATACATATATTCATAACTGTGAAAAGTATACAATCTGTTTCGTAATTAAAAAATAATATGATCATTAATACTAAGGTCACATATCCATTTAGAATGTATTATGGAATATAATGTCAGCTACTGGTCTAAGACTAATTTCTGTCAGATTGCTTTCTAGTTTTCCCAGACAATTTTACCAAAGAGCTTTTTCTTAGGTAATTTATATTTTCCAGGTTATCAAATACTGGGTTATTGTATTCTATAATTTCAGATTTTCCCTTGTTTAGTCTATTCCCATTGATCTATCTCTATTTTTTAATAATTCTTGTAAGGTTTTGATGACTGCTGCTTTATAATGTAGTTTGAAATCTGAAAGTGCTATAACCCACTCAAACCTTCCTCTGTTCATCATTTCTCTTGATGTTCTAGATCTTTTGTTTTTCCAAATTAATTTTGTTACTATTTTATCAAGTTCTGTAGTGTACCCCCTTGGCAATTTGATAGGTATAGAGTGTAAATTAATTTTGGTAGCATTGTCACATTCATCATATTGACATGGTCTAGCCATGAGCACTAAATATTCTTCCAGCTATTTAGTTTGTTCTTTATTTAAGGAGAACTTTGTAATTGAATATAAATAAGTCTTTTATGTGCTTAGGTGGATTGATCTCCAGATAGTTTATGCATTTTGTGGTTATTGGGAACAGTATTTCCCTATTATTGCTTCTTGTGTTTTGTTATTATTATCTAAAAATGCTATTGATTTCTGAGTTTATTTTGTATCCCTCAATTTTACGTTGTCTCAATTAGTATCTTTGCTGATTCTTTTGAATTTTCCAAATAAACCATCATATCATCAGGAAATACAGATAGCCTTATCTCTTCTCTACTTATCCTTATTCCATTAATTTCTTTCTCTTTATTATTGCTATTAGGAGCATTTCCAGAACTAAATCAAATAGTAGTGGGGAGACTGATATCTTAGTGGGACAATATTGCTCTTCTCTCTGATTTGGGGCAGATGGAGAGATTATTGTGAAAAAGATACTTACTCTGGAACAAAGTGTTAGCAGGAAATATAAAGTGGGTGATTGGCACAAAAGGCCAGAGAAATGGAAGGAACATTCAATACTACTGAAGCCACTATTACCACCAGGAATCTAAAATATATTAACACCTCCCCTCAGGAGGAGAAAAGAGGAACTGACTGCTTGTGTTTGCCAAGAATTATGTTAGTGCTGCATTCCTTCTTCCCTCCTTTTGTCAACTCTTTATCCCATCCTAGGGAGGTTGAATTCTTGTTTCAAAGTTTTCTTATTCTTTAAAAGTCCACTTAAACTTTCTGTTTAATTATTAACAATACTGTCTTAGATAAAGATGTGATTGATCATAACTACTATGGTTTGAATGCTTAATTACTTGTGAATGGAGAGTTGTAAAGGAACAGGGCAGAGTGATTTGTACATTTTGCAGAGGGAGAGAAATGAGCAGAGAAAATGAACTCTCTTCATTTTCTTACTCATGATAACCAGAGTAAACTGGTTGTGTGCTCAGGTGCTTAAAAAGAAAGAATCTTATTGGTATTGATTTTCCATATAAACTTCCCAAAGTGAGGCAAGTCTATAACAAATACCAGTTGGCAGTATGGTGGGCAAGTTGGGCTCTGTTAAGTCTTGTGGCTATTTCCATTCTTTGAAAGTCTTCACATCTACCCACCCCTAACCCCTCAATAGCCAACACTCGCATGATTTAGAAGAGAACTCTCTCTTGAAGGATGGAGCTGAAGATGATAACTAGAGAATAACTCTTGCCTGGTGGGAAGAAAATGAGAGTAGCTGTAGAGTAACTCATAGCCTAGGCCAGTGTTGGTGAACCTACAACATGAGTGCCAAAAATGGCATGCAAAACCATCTCTGTGGTCATGCTTACAGTCACCCATAAGAATTTGTTGCTAGAAAGCCAGAGGGACTCAGGGTAGAGCTGTTCCCCTTCCTCTCTCCATGTACTTGAGGACATTCCTCACTTCACCCACCCCTCTGCATAGCAGCCCAATGGGAGTGCTTCCTCCCTCCCCTGTCTGGGGTAAGAGGGGGTGAGTTGGGGGGGCATGTGGCACTCAGTCTCAGGGGGGAGGCAGGCACAGCACTCGGTCTAGAGGGGTAGGGGTGAGTCTGGCACTCTGTCTCTAAAAGGTTCATCATCACTGAGAATTTTTTCACGTTTTACATATAATCTTTACAGATACTTAGCTACATTTGAATTGTCTTCAACAAGAAATTCCTGAGACCTATAGGTTTGCAAAGCACTTTATATATATTATATGATTTTCTTCTCACCATAACTTAATACTTTGGGGCTAAGGTGAAAACATGGGAGAAGTGGAAGAAATAAGTGTTTTTAGAAAGAAATAACTATTTTTTTCTCCATTCTAGTCAACATATTGAGAAAGTACCTTTAGATTCTTTAGTTGTTATACAATTTCTGAAAAAGGAGATAAAGATGATGAATATATATCTTGAGACATCACGCAAGCAATGATTTCAATCATGGAAAAATTGGTTTTCAGATAACTGATCAACCATGTTGAGAGTTAAGAGTTTCATTCTTTGAATCCATATCCTAATTCCAGAAACCTGTGGAAATTGGCAAAATATTATAGAGTCAATTGCTACATAATTAGTAGCTCTTACTTGTCCATTATAACTGGGTGGAGCTTTTATGAGAAGCTACTTGAAATAATTTATCAAACCATCAACTACAAAAATATTTAATAACAACTAAATATCAATATATATATTGCTTTAAGATTTGCAAAGCACTTTACATACATCATCATTTTCTTCTCATGAGATCCCTATGAGATTCACACTGTTGTTATTATTAAGCCCAGTTTACAGATAAAGAAACTGAGTCAGGAAAATTCAGTGGCTTGTTGATGACTACTCCACTAGCATGTATAGGAGGTAGAATTTGAATGTAGCTCTATCCTGACTCTAAATCCCACATTCCAGTTACAAAAACATTTGGCCTTATCTTTGTACTCTACTATACTAGCTGATTTAACTGGCAGTTGGTCAACCAGGAATATCTATTAGCCTAGTATTTCCCAATGTATATGGTACAATTTAATTGATTATTATGATGATCTTGAGACACTGGGAAGATCTTAAAGCACTTTCTGTACCATTAAAGAAAGGTAGAATTTGATTCATTAAGGTTTTTTTAGGTATATTTCATCATACACAAATTTATTGAATTTTGAAAATCCATATATGAATATATAATAGATCTTTATTAACTAGAATCTTTGATTAACCAAAGGATCCTATTCCCTAAACTAGTTAGATAACAGTAAATTTATTATATTTTGTCGGCGTGTGCGTATGTGTGGACTTTCTTTTTCTTCACTATATGCAAGCAAACTGTCTTCTCTCTAAGCTTAATAAATACTTCTTTCATTCTTCATCCTTAATTAGATTACCTATACTCTGCTGATTACAATAAGACCACCTCTACTTTTATCTTACACACTAAATTTTAATTCAAATGTAGACAGAAAATGGCAGTATATCTAGCTTGGTGGCTAGATTGTCAGGCTTGGAGTCAAAAAGACTTAGGTTCAAACTCAGACTGTCAGTTTTTGATTGGATGATGTTGGTCAAGTCAGCCTCAGAGAACCTCAAGGAGCTCCCAAGGATTTACAAATAAATGAATGAATGAAAAAACATTTATTAGGTACTTACTGTGAACAGAGTACTATGCTAAGGCGATGGAGATACAAATAGAAAATAGGACTGTCCTTAATCTCAAAGAACTCACATTCTCATGGGAAGAAACAACACACACAGGATTTTTCATCTGCAGATCAGGTAGAAATGTCCCTTGGTCCTTAGGGTACAGTAGCAAAGCAAATATTAATGCATTTTCTTCAATGTCATTTTCACTGATAAAAAGTTTATGATATTGACAGTGCCAAGGACCATGGTAGTAAGAATCTTCTTTTCTAGATTTGCAGTATTTGCAACAACAGTTGCCAGGCTGAATTTCCAGAAGGATTCCTTCCCAAGATTCCAATGATTATTATAAAACTAAAGGTCTAGAGGGTACTATGCTGCTATTCCCAGAGCTCTCAGTCTCAAGAGTTTTTTACTTTCTTTGCCAGAGCCCAAGAAGAGTTGGTGGTAGATGTGGCAATGGTGGTGGTAGTTTGAGATGCTTGGTACTTGTTACCTTCTATTTTTTCTTCAGGGTGTCTTCTTGTTTCAGATTGATTTGCCTACTAAATTATAGATAAGTTTCTCTGGAAGAGGGAATTTCCACACAAGGATTATAGAAATACCTTTGCATATAGAAGAAGTATAAAAATTTCTATAAAAAGAAAATTTTGGAAATTTGATATTGAATTCAAGGTATACTTAGAAATATAGTGATAAGTTATTTGAATAGTTGGATCCTTTTTTTGAAGAAGATAATTTTCTTTTGTTTTTAAACCCTCATCTTCTGTTTTAGAATCAATACTTCATATTGGTTTCAAGGTAGAAGAGTATTAAGGGCAGGGCAATGGGGATTAAGTGACTTGCTCAGAGTCACACAGCTAGGAATTATCTGCAGCCAAATGGAAGAAAATCATTTTCATAATTTCTAATCACCTCAATGTTCTTTTCTTTTCTTTTTCTTTTTTTAGAATATTTTTCCATAATTGCTTCAATGTTATTTTAGAAAAAAATGTATTCCTCTAATATCTATTCATCTTGGAAAATTCTGGTTAGCTTAGAAAAAAGACCGCAGTTTTTATTAGTTTCTATCCATTTTTAAGAAGATGATTTCTGAAACCAGTTTTGTAACTTACTTTCTTACTAATTTATTTTGTACTTCAAAAGATTAACAAAAGTATTTTATTCATTTTTTGTAGGGAACACCTGTGGGCAGTGGCATATTGGTAAGAATTTAACAAGTAACTCTCCAGGAAATAAAATAAAACAAAATATAATGCGCTTTTAAGATTAATCCCCATTGCCAACTCTTTCTCCATCACTTTCTTAAATCTAGCTCTTTTTTTTTAAATGAATTTTGCTATTATTTTTCAAGTTCTATAAAGCACCCCATTGGCAATTTGATTAAGTATAGCATTAAGAATATAAATTAATGGGGGAGCTAGTTAGCACAGGATAGAGAGCCAAGTTTGGAGATGGGAGGCCCTAGGTTCAATCTGGTCTTAGACCCTTTCTAGCTCTGTGACCCTGGACAACTCATTTAACCCCAATTGCCTAGCTCTTACTGCTCCTCTGCTTTGGAACCAATACTTAGTATCAATTCTAAGACAGAAGTTAAAGATTAAAAAAGGGATATAAATCGATTTTGGCAATATTGTCATTTTAATTATATAATTAATAAAATTATAATTTAAACCCTGATTTGAAACTTTCACTAATGTATGAGGTGAAAATGCTCACACTGAAAATTTAACAATTCACTCTTATAAGAATATCAAAGCTGGCTTCCGCACATCCCTGCATATGGAAGCTATTCTTTGTACCTGTGGTTTTAACTTGCATAGCAAGCAAAACACTTGAAGAAATCTGATTACTTATTATCAGCAGCTCTAACACAAAGCATATTTAAATTTTGAAGTAGTCTCTTTGGGCACAGGTAGATAGGATGAATCTTTGCCAGAAAAACATCGTCTAAACAGAAGTGGCAGATCCAAATAGTTTGCTGGCCGCCGTGACTTGGTTCCATATTACAGACTCTCAACTTTAGGTGCTGGATTCTGAGGAACGGAGGCTTGTTCTCCCCTATTGCAGCATGATTTGACAGAGCTATTTTGTGGTTAAAGGGAAATAAATTCTTGTTGATTGAATAAATGTAAGGCACCATTGCCAGCACAGTAGGGAGGTGAATGAAACTTTGGATGCATGTTAGAAAGTCTCCTGGGACGTTTTGGGAGTTCTGGGGATAGTTAATTTGATCAGAGACAAATTACACCCACATTTCTGCTATTTAGAGTGTACCAGATAGTGGTGATCAAGCGAGTGTGGAGAACAGAGTGAGTGTGGGTCTAGAGATTGACTGAGGTGGGGTATGTAGGCAGCAGTTGCGTTTTCCAGGACCTTGGGCTTTCTTGCCATGTTTTCATTGTAGGGATTTAGGATGGGGAGGTCTGAAAGGGTTCTATTGGTCTGTGTTTGTGGTTTATGCTTAAGCTATGTGTGACCGAAATGAAGAAGCAGCTGAGGAAGAAGCTGTAGGGTCAGGTGCAGCCTGGAGTTGTTTACGTTATATCTGAGTGTGAGCTGGAAATATATACTAAAGGGACAAAAGGGGAAAAAGGAATTTTTAGAATGCTCCTTATCACTGTGCATCAACTATAAGAAGGGAAGGAAGAGAGACAAGATAAAAGAAGAGGCACATGACTGAGGGACAGGGGTTCACCAAGATGGGTCTTAAGAATCTGTTGCAGACTGGCCAGTCCAACATTTATCCAGATTGTTTTGTTTATCAGTGATCTGGCAGCTAGGTGACACAATGAATAGAGTATTGGGTCTGGAGTTAGGAAAACTCATCTTCCCGAGTTCAAATCTGACCTCAGACACTTACTAGCTGTGTGACCGTAGGCAAGTCACTTAACCTTGTTTGTCTCAACCACCTCATCTATAAAATGAGTTGGAGAAGGCAATGGCAAACTACTCAGCTATTTTTTGCCAAGAAAACTCTGAATGGAATCAAAAAGAGCCCAATTACTGAAAAATGACTGAACCACAATGGATCTGGCAAGAAGGGAGCTTTATAGACTCTAATCCAGGCACTCTTAACTTTTTTTATGTCATAAACGTCTTTTGGCAGTTGAGGGAAACTTATAGATCTTTTCTCAGAATAATGTTTTTAAATGCATTAAATAAAATGAGCATCACAAAGGAAACACAGTTGAAATATAGTTATCAAGATATTAAACAAACAAGTTCATACACCTCACAATAAGAAAGCCTGTTCTAAATGGTTCTTCTTCCCCTCACCCTCCTCCAATCCTGAACTAAGGGAGAAGAAAAGCCTTCCCTTTCCCTTTTCCTTGTTGAGAGAATTACTTTTTTTCAGAAAGAGGGAGAACTGGGGAGATGGAGCTTTAGAATACAAAGACAAAAGACCCCATGGAGTACTTCCCTGGGATGCTCCATTGGCTCCAAGGCTTTGAGTTAACTGCATAAGTAGAGGGGAAACTTTATCTGGGCATATTTCATAGAGTATTTAGAGGAGCTAAATAATAAGAAGAGGACTGCATCAGATTGCATTATGTAAAATGGTGAATAGAGTGTATTGTGAGAATGGTTGGAATGATTGAAACTCTGTTGTGATGCTGTGTGGCGCAGAGACCTAGGGTTTTCTTTCTGTCATCCCTGTGGTGGTGGTGGTGGGATTGTTTGTGGGTGCTTGAGTCCTTCTGGGGTTCAAGGTTTTTGTCTTTCCACAATGCCACCTAGCCTGCACCAGATGTGGAGAGTTAGCCAACACCTAGCTAAATCAACACCTAATTAAATATCTAAATTATGCTGGCCAAGATGACTCTGAATTCTCCATCCCTAGAGAAGGGATGTCTCTGTGGTAGGCTCTGGGACCCTGTCACCTGGGTTGCATTTACAGGGCTATGCTTGACTGGGTCCAGATCTTCTTTTCCTCATCTATAAAATGTGAACGTTCCTCGTTTCCCATCTCTGAGGGAATTTATGAAGATGGATGAGAAAAGAACAAGTGTTTAAATGATTTGCAACCCCCATATTAAAGGCACCCAAAAAGTACAAAATCCTAGCTTACTTCTGAGCTCTAGCTTAGGGTGCGCTGTAATTTATGGATGTGCTGACATACTAAAGGACAAAGAGATCTGTAATTCATAGTCACAGCACTGAAAGGCGGCATAAAGTACATTACTCTTCGGGCTCACCCATCCTGGTGACCGGCTGGGCGGCTGACAAGGCGCTCTCCTCTGTTTCTGTTTCTGCTGCTCTGCTTTAGCCACCTGCTCTGAGGCTTAGCCCACTCTGCAGCTTTTTGGGACACCCCCAGAGCAGCGGGTGAGGGGTGGGAAGCAAAAATGATAGAGGCTGGGGTGCCAGAATGATGTTTCATAAAATCAAAACCAGATTGTAAATTAATGGATGAAGCCAGGAGAATGAATTAATAATTAATGAAGATGTAATTTATGTAAATGATGCAAATTATGTGATTCTCCAGGTGAATTCTCTGACTGCCAGGGGGGAAAAGGGGTGCTGTCAATTAAAAGAAATGGACAGTTTTTATTTTAGTGAATTCTCTTTAAGTTTTGCTACATACATACACACACACACATATATCATATATAGAATTTCCTGAGGTAGATAGGTTATTCCCATTTTAAAGATGGAGAAACTGAGGCTGGCAGAGATTAAGTGATGGAGTCACACGGATGATAAAAGTGTATGAAGTAGGATTCAAACTCAAGCCTTTCCGATTCCAAACCCCATCAGTTTAATTCATATACTACTTCGTTTCTCCAATATTCCTAGTTTTCTGAACCTTTTGGTTTTCCTATCTTGTGAAAAAAACTTGAAACTTTTTATAAATTTGACTATTGGAATCAGATGGTAGAGATCACAGAACAGAAACAAAACTAGTTCTGATCCCTATTTTTGGACCCCTGCCAAACCGGCACTTTTACTTTAGCCAAGCAAAGAGTTGGCAAAGCATAATTTTGATTGCTTTTTATGAAAGGTGCAATCCTTCCCTGTCAATCCTCCTAAATGTTAGAAAGGTCACCCATCCCATTGAATTATCAGAATCTCCTTAAAGCAGGGGTTCTTAAAGTGGAGTCCTAAAACATTTTTTCTTTATAGTTTTAATTTTCTTATCCTAATAACAATTTCCACATATGCTTTCTGAAGTTATATAATCCAAATTGTCTCCTTCCTTTCTTCTCTCCCTCCTCCTGGAGCTGACAGACAATTCAAGGTAGGCTAAAACTTATTTTTTTAAATAATTTTGATGATTTCAGTGTTAAGTGTTTTCTTTTATAATCCTCTGTGTTTTGTTTTTTTTTTAAAGACTTATTATGAAAACAGACCCATAGACTTGCCAAAAGGACCAAAAAAGATTGAGAACCCCTAATAGTTTTGAGGTGATACAAAAAAGTTGTTACATAAATCTGAAACTACACGTGTCCTAGATTTGTAGGTAAGAATTTGTGCTGCCCACTGAAATGGTTGTGGGACACTTGAAAATTTAGGTTGTCAATAGCACAATGTGGGATTTCTAACTGGGACCCGTGTCCTCAAAGGGACATGTATAGAGCATTATCCCTCAAGTGACCCAATATAGATGTGGCTCTCTGCCCTTGGCCATGGAACAGCATATTATAGTGCAATGAGCCCCAGATTTGGGTCATTAGGTGCAAAGTCCTAACTTTGTCACTTAATTGCAATATGAGTTATTTAATCTCCTGAAACCCCAATTTCATCATCTGCAAAGGGAATACTATTACTTTCCTCACTGGATCATTGAGAGGAAAGTTCTTTGAAAATCTGAAAATGCCACATGGATGGGAGTGATTATGACGAAGTCAAACTACATCTAGAACCTGCTAAGCCAGTATTCCAAAGTCATGGAATCTTGAATTTGTATCTGTTTTTCGATAGGAGACTAGAAAGGAGGAATCTGAGTACATGTACTCAGACCATCACATTTTCTCAGAGAGGAAAAAGGGAAAGTGGGGTACATGACCATAAAAAGGGTGATTATTGCTAGTTGGGGAAAGATCCATCTGGAGAGAGAAGATTGCAGATGTCTGGTTAATTCTTTCATAGGGCACTAGAGGGTTTCTCCAGTAGTAATGCTAAGCAATAACACTAGATGGCAAAATGGTGCCATTTTTATAGTCATTCTAAAAAAAACTGCATTTCTAAAACTCTACTCAAATCTATGGAGTTGCACAAATTCCCAAGTCAAATAAAAAATTAGGTCTAGGTCTAGGTATTTTTTTTCTTGAACATTTAAATAAATAATACTATTTAGAAAATGTCTACTTGGAGTTCTTCCAAAGCTACAAGGTTTTGATAAGGAGATGATGTGCATTGTGTTCTTCTAGTGGTCAGCTGGTTACCCTCTAACTCCTAATCAGCCAGATAAGTTGTGGAGGCTACCACAAGATAATAGAATCAGAACACGGTGTACTTTCATACTGGCAAAATAAATGTGACCCTGACATACTATACAAATATAATTTGCCTTGTATGTTTTTGTTTACATGGACAAGAAATCGTGAGGTGAGATTTATGGATGGAAGGAACCTTAGAAACTTTCTAGTCTATCCCTTCTTTTTAGATGAAGAAACTGAGTCTTGAGGAGGACAAATACTGTGCTCAAGGTAATACAGATAGTAAGTAGAAGAGTTCAGATTTGAACCCAGATCCTCTGACTTTAGATTCAACATTCTTCTGAGTTAGGGGATTAAAATGCTGGACTTTGAAGTTAGAAAGACCTGAGTTCAAATCTTGCCGCAGCCATTTATCAATTGTGTAACTCTGGGTTTAAAAATCATTTAACCTCTTTCAGGCTCAATTTTCTTATTTAGAAAATGGTAAAAATAATAGCCTCTACATCTCAGGGTACATCTCTACATCTCCTCATCTTGAGGACAAGATGAGATAATATATGTAAAGCACTTCTGTAAGCCTCAAAGTGATATATAAATACAATTATAATTATTAAGCCACAGATGAGTAGGAGGAAATCTAGTTGGCATTAAATGATGTGTGTCTGTGTATGCCAGCAATTAGGAATTTAGTTTTCTTTCCCCTTCATTTTTCTGTTTTCCATCCTTATCTTTCAGGTCTTTCCAGAAACAAAAGATAATTGCATTGTCATACTCAGTTTGACACCACTTTTTAAAAAAAGTGTATTTCTTCCTTATATTGACATCATTAGAGCTTTGTGACCAGTCATATGTAGCTGTATGGTTTCCAGATTTTTCCTCCTTTCTTAATTAACACTCAAAGAATTTCAGAATTGAAAGGGCCCTCAGAAACTATTTAATCCAAATACACACTGAACCAAGTGTCCCCTCTAAAAGTTACCTATTAAATGGTCTTCCAGATTTTGTTCTCAAATCTCCAGTAATGGGAACTTACTACCTTCACTAAATTTAAGTCCTGCCATTTTTCAGTGTAAAGAAAAGTTTTTAGAATCAAAGAAAAAACACATTCAATTTAAATGAAGAAACATTCATTGATCACCTACCGTGTACAAGGAATTGTGCTAAGTTCTTGAACTATATAAAAAAAGAAAAAAAAAAGGACATGCAATCTTTTGGGGATGAAGCAGATACACCTCACTGCACAGAAAATAAAATAAAGTATACATAAACTAATAATACTTTCAGTCTTTCTCTACTTATACATGAAATTATTTTAGATAAATGACTTTTTGATTCTTTTAATTTTTTCTTTTATTATTATGAACTTCACAACCATATTATAAACATTCCTTATACAAAGAAGAAAAAGGAGATAATATGTGACACTGTGAATCTATTTCATAAAGCATAGGTTTTTAAAAAAGCATATATTAAAAGTTACATGGTTGTTTCGAAGTTACCCTACTTGTCTATGTCCCCCTTTCCTTCTTTTCTATTTAAAAAAAAAATTTGAATGACTTTAAAAAAATATCACTACCACAAAAGCCTCGTTCCCCATGACTTTCTATCAAAAATAAAATCTCCCCTCTGGAACAAATACAGGTAGTCAAGCAAAACAAATTTACACATTGGGAATGTTTTAAATATGTATGTCTTATTCTACACCTCTAGTCCATCACTTCCAGCAGAGAGATAGAAAGCTTACTCAATCATCTGTCTTCTGAAGTCAAGATTTGTCATTGCGTTTATCATAGTTCTTAAATCTTTCATAGTTGTTTTCCTTTATACTGCTTTAGTCATTGTATGAATTGTTTTTCTGTTTTTCTCTCTTCAGTCTATATCAATTCATACTACAACTCCTGGATTTCCTTGGAATCCATCCCTTTTATTACTATTTTCTTGCAACTATAATCTATCATATTCTATATAGCAATTAATTCAGCAGTTTCCTAACTGATGGATACTTATAGTGCTTCTAGCTTTTTGCTATAACAAAAATGCTACTATAAGTATTATATATATATATATATATGCATATATATATGGATCTTTTTTTACATCTATCCTTAATTGGGGGGGGTTGGAGCCTAATAGTGCTCTCAATGGGAAAAAAGGGTACATGCATAGTTTAGTGACTTTTGGGGCATAGTAGCAAGTTGCTTTCCAGAATGATTCATTAACAATATCTTCCCAAAGACTCTCCAACAATTGCTACTTTCCCTTTTTGTCATTTTTGCTAATCTGATGGGTACAAGATTGGACCTCAAGGTTAATATATTTTGGAACTCTTTTATTAATAATTGGAACTTTACAAATACATTTACATTTTATATATATCAATCTATAATATTATATATGTATGAATGATATATGTAATGTTATATATCTGATTATTATACATTATATCATATGTATTATATGGGTATTATATGTGAATTATATATGTAATTTTATATAATATATTGGTATATTAAAATATATTATGTGTGATTTATTATTATATATGTATTATTATATTACATGTGGAAATAATGTTATATATGTAAATTATATATGTAATATATGTGTAATATATAACACTATATAATAAATTATATGTATAAATATATAATATGTAAATATCTTTGTAAATCTCTCTCTCTATGTGTGTGTGTGTGTATAGTTGTTGATAGTTTGGATTTCTTCTCTTAAGAATTAGTCACATATTTTGACCATCTGTCAAGTGGGAAATAACTTATATCCTTATATTTTCTAATCAGTTCTTCAAATCTTGAATATCAGACCCTTTACAAAGCAAGGTGTTGTAAAGATTTTTTTCTTACTTGCCAGTTTCCCTTCTAATTGTATTGATTTTATTTGTGCAGAAATATTTCAATTTTATTCAGTATATCAAAGTTGTTCAGTATATCATCTCTATCCCTTCATTGGTCAATAACTCTTCCCTTAACTATAGTTGTGAAATCATCTAATTTGTTTATCATATAACATTTTTTTATGTTGGTCATCTCTTATAGGTTTATTGTGGTATATGGTGTGAGGTACTTGTTTAAACCCATTTACTGCCTGACTGCTTTTTTATTTCTGTTTTTTTTTTAACTGAAACTCTTTCCTTTCTGTCTTAGAATTAATATTAAATATTGATTCCAAGGTCAAAAAGTGGTAAAGGCTAGGCAATTCAGGCTAAGTCATGTGTCCAGGGTCACATGGCTAGGAAGAATCTGAAGCTAGATTTAAACCCAGACCTCCCATCTCCAGGCCTGACTCTCTATCTATTGAAAGATCTAGCTGTGCCGGTTTTTTCTTTTAACTAGAAATTTTTGTCAAATAATGAGTCCTTACCTGACTATTTGTGTCCTTGAGTATACTGAATTATGTTACAATTTTGAATTGTTTCTGGATTTTGCATATTGAATTTCTTCTGCATCAACTTTTTTTTTTACCACAACCAAATTGATTTAGATGATTATTACTTTGAAGTATAGCTTTATTGTGTTTAAATCACATCAATCCTACTTTTTTTGTCACTTCTACAAAGTAATACTTTGGTAGTTCGATTAGTATGACATTGAATATGGAAATCAATATTAGTAGGTTTGTCATTTTTATTATATTATATTGACACAAGTCATCTGTGAAAAATTAATTCCTCTTGAATTAAGGTCTCCTTATATCTTTAAAGAGTGCTACATAATTTTAGTCATGTAATTACTATCTGTAATTTGAACTAATTTATATTTAATACATTTGGTAGTATTTTGAGAGAAATTTCTTTTTCTAACTATCTTCTAAGTTTTATTATAGAGAAAAGCTATTTTTTAATTTCATATCCTATTGCATTAAGTCAGAGCTAACTATGGAAAGAAAGATGTTATAAAGGAAAGTGTGTCCCTTTGATGTATGTGTGTGTATGTTGGTGTACACATGTATGTAGCTTGATATATCTTCAAAGTAAATATTCCTTTGTAAATGCTATTTAATTTTAATTAGCTAAATGTAACTGGTCACTAAACTAAGCTAGCTAACAGTAAGGAGAACACAACCTGAATGAAGGACTGCGCAGATAGTATTAGAGAAGAGACATCTAATCCCCTAGAACCCTGAGGACAAGCTATTATAATCTAAGATAGTAAAACTAGAGATAGTACTTGCTACATTTTTTTAAAAAAGGATTTTCTCTGTCTATTCATATACTTACATAATTAAAACAATTAATATGGCCTATTATATTTATGTTTTTTCTAACATTGAAACAATCATGCATTCTCATAAGATTTAAATCTTTGAATTTACTTAATATATTTTAAATTGAGATTTATTAAATATATTGATTTATAACATTCTTTTTCTGACTTATCTCTCCCTTGTTTAGGTATCAGAATCATATTCATCTCATAGAAAGAGTTAAATAATATTGCTTTCCCTTTTTAAAGGAAATATTTTATATAAAATTGGAGTTAATTAGTTTGTGAATATTTGATAGAATTCACTAATTTAATTTTATTTTCTGTTTATGGGTGTTATAAATTATATGTTCCTTATTCTGTATATTTTTGTTTTTGTAAAAATTTATCTATTTCATACTGTCTTTATTGATATATCATTGAGCAAAATACTTTGTAGTTATTTCTTATTTCATCCACCTTTTTAGTGAGCTTTCATTTTTAATGTTTTGTATTGATAATTTGGCTTTGGATTCAATTCTTAAATCCTCTCTTAAGTTTGAGTCCTTTCTTCAAATGCATTCTATTGTTTATAATTTTATTGCGTTTGTTTTCTTGCTTGCTGCATTTATTATGAGGTTTTAATGTTCTAGTTAATGGTCAGTTTCTATAGGTGCGCATATTATTTTCTATTCCCATTCATTAATAACCAGAGGTCTATTATATTAGCTATCTAAAAAATTCTATTCATATCATTTTCTTACTCATATTTTTGTTAGGTTTGTCTTAGTCTGAAAGAACCAAAAAGATATCCCTATTATAATTTTGGTGTTTATTATTCCCTATAATTTGATTAAATTTTTCTTCTAGAACATATATCCTATGACATTTGATATGCTTATTAACTAATCATATAGCTAAAATCTATGATGATTTTACGTATAACATAATTTCCTTTTTTTCCTTACCATTGGTTTTAACTGTTGTCTTGTCTAAGATAATGAATCATGATTACTCCCCCTCATTTTGTAGAATTGCCTAAAGCATAATAAATGCTTCCTCAACCCCCTGTTTTATTCTATATAAAGTTAAATTTCAAGAATTTCTCATAAGTAACATACTGTTGGATTCTGATTTCTAATTGATTCTACAGCTCTCCTTAATTTTATTTGTTAATTGTCTCAATAGTCATTCTGTTGAGATTCATGGTTATGATTATTAATTGTTTATTTCTCTCCATCATCTCTTCTTATCCTTTTGTCTTGATTTTCTCCAAAATCTTTGCAAAAAAGGGTGTGAATTAAGAAAAAAGGCTTATCACCAGCCATCTATTATTCAAATGGTCTATTGCATCCTTTCTCTTCCACCTGCAATTTGTACTTCCACTATTAAGTCTGTTATCTATGGACAAACTGAAGCACCAATTAAAATCATCCTTTCTGACTCCAATTCTGTAAATAACTTTGATTTCTCTCCATCTCCTACTTTTTAGTTCATATTTTCATATTCATATTTGAATTTTTCCAGTTGGTGATAATATGAACTTAAATCCACTGGAAAGCAGTATCAAATATCCCATACTTTTTTTCCCCAATCCTTCCTAGGTAAACTGATGACTGACTTGTCCCAATACTTTTTTCCCTCTTAATGGTCTATTATGATCCCATGAGATCTAGTCTCTTATTCAGATATACATCATTCTTGCAACATGAGCCATGCAGGGCCACTTTAAATAATGCATTTTCTCCAATACATCTGTTTCTCCTGACCTTCTGCAAAGGTCCTGGTTTGTCCTCTTCAGTTTTCCATTGCAAGCTGGGTGACTGCAGGCTTCTAATTTTGCATTTTGTTTTGGACCATCGTTCTGATGTGGAGATCATCATATGTAGCATTGTACAGCAAAATGTTTGTCTGAACTTTAGGAACCCTTTTTCATCAATCAATGTTGTGCAACTGCTACTGAAAGTAAATCAGGTGACTTTATATCTCCGGGTCTATACTCCTCTCTGTTTTTGATATTATCTTGATGGAGTGTCTAACTGACATATATGTATTCCACTAACCCCTCAGCAACTTCAGAGGACATTTGGGTCGATTAGCTTAGAGATGAACTTTGATAAAGCAAGGTAGGTGGGAAATGAACAAGGAACTGAAGTGCAACTGAATAAGGCACTGAAATATCTGCTTAGAGATAGAGGAGGTTGTTCATATAATCAGTGCTGAAATTCTGCCAACCAGATAGAACTACCCTTCAATTAATTTCATGCAGGACAAAATGAGCATCTCTAGAGACCCCATTGATGTTTGACAACTCTTGTCTGAAGAGAAGCAGGAAATCACAAATAAAATATACATATTAATTGTGACTGGAAATATTTATAATAAATCCTTATATTATTTACTATCCCTTACTGTCACAAATGTATATCTAAATGAATTTCCTACTAACACTACTATTGTTTCTGTTCATACTAGTCAGTAATGGGGGGATACTGAACCCACATTGTTTCTTTCCCTACAAATATTTTGGTTTCAGAGGCTCTTAGAGAACAGAGAATATCCAGAAACCACCTTCATGCTCACCCTGACTTCTATCTTGCCACTAGACTTCTATGACTCTGAAAGGCAATTTGAGGCTGACAACTTTGTTCAACTCTGCCTCACTTAAATCCAATTCACATGCAAATCAACAGTTATCAACCTGTTTAAGAGAACTTTGGTTCTCTTAAAAAATGTGGGATGAACAACAGCTAATTTATAATTTTATACAGGTACTATACGTTGCTATAGCTAAGTGGTATGTATTGTATGTAATGCATTTTGGTAATTATATAATTATATAATATATTGCTATATATAATATATATTATAAAACTTTTGATTATATACTAACTTCTCTAAGAGCTTATGTTTACTGCATTAATATATGGCAGTTATGGGACTTTGTATACTGCTTTTTGAACTATGTTATATATTAATCCTCATATCCTAACCATGTTGATGTGGCATATTAAAGATATTGAAGTTTACCACAATATAATTTTCTCATGCAAATTGTTTATTAGGGGAGATTGTGGAGAGAGCAAGTTGTGAATTTTTGCTTGGGAGAAATGGAACAATAATTACTAAATTTTTTCAGTCTTCTCCACCCTCCTAGCCATTTATATGTGAAGTTTAAACCAGTTAACTTACCACTTTCATCCATCTTCTTTTCTTTTTTGTAAATTCAGACTTTGAGAAGTTGCTTCAGCTAGGGAGTAGGATAAGGGCTAAGACTCCTTAAAAATTTAATTAATTAATTAATTAAGAATATTTTGCCATGATTACATGATTTATGTTCTTTACCTCCCTCCTCCCCCTTCCCCATAGCCAATGAGTAATTCTACTGAGTTTTACATGTGTCATTGATCAAGACCTATTTCCATATTATTAATATTTGCATTAGGGTGATCTTTTAGAGTCTACATCCCCGATCATGTCCCCATCAACACATGTGATCAAGCAGTTGTTTTTCTTCTGTGTTTCTTTGCATTGCTGCAAGTAGAGAAGTCCATTACATTCGATTGTAGGGCTAGACTTCTGACAAAAATTCAGCTGAGAATTGAGCTGGAGGACTTACAATTGGTTAGTTTTTGTCCTACATGTTAAAAGAGGACCAAAATGGCATCACTGTTGATATCTTTTGACTTGCCATGAACTGGATTTAAGTGAGGCAGAGTTGCACAAAGTCCTCAGTCCCAGTCTCTCTTCTAGAGTCATCCAAGCCCAATGACAAGATGACTGGTAATGACTTGGGATGCAATGGATGACTTTGGCCTCTTCAATGTCCAACTAAGTTCTAAGTGCTTCACAGCATCTGTTTCTATCACCTGAATGGCCACTGGAACAAACTGTTCTCATTCTCTCCTTCAGCTAGCCTTCCCATTCTTAAGATAAACATGCCCCCTCCCACCCAACTCACCAACAGGCTTGAGGAGTGTCAGTAAACCTCTGCTGAGATATTTTTGAGGTGTTGCCACTGTGTAGGCTACAGATTCTTGAATCCATAAGTGATAGCTGGGTGTTAGGTGGACATTAAAGTCCTAAAAGGACTCACCAAGACCTCACAGTAGAGGAATTCGTCTTCCTAGAATACCCCATACATCCCAGACTTACAGTAGACAGTCAAAAAAAGAGTAGCTCATGGAGGAATTCCTAAGCATGTTATTTTCTGTTAGCAGCTTGGATGAAAAAAACTTCATAACTATCAGCTGAGAAATCTGACTAAAACAGGACAAAGCCCTCCCTTGAAGGAGAAATGTGAAATAACCATAATGTCCCACCAGTAGATAGAGAACAATGTAGCAGGAGATGCTAAAGGTAATATCCCAGATGAAGATAAAGTTTTACACACAGTTGGAGACAGGAAGAACTAACTACAGGATCCCTAATGAATGCTAGGCCATGATATTAAATGATTTTGAAGATTACTGGCCAGGTGAACACCAGCTGGAACTAAGAAATGTTGCATTTTTGGAGAAAAGTAGATGCATGATAATTGGTGGGAAGCTCAGCAGCTATTGGTTTGAGAGGATTCTGAGTCACTAAGCAGCTTTGGTGGATTTCTGGAGCATTGCTGGGGTTGGGGGTGAGTTTCATATACTAAGGAGGTCCTGTACTATAAAACTATCAAAGTAAGGATCAATGGGTTTCTACAAAGTTCAAATGGAATACTTTGTGCAAAATTCTTTACAAACTTTTAAATACTACATATGTAAATTCTAGTTATTATTGTTTTCCTTACACTACTTTGTATATACACCCATCATTTACCACTTCTTAAATGACTTTTGGGTCATCTGAAACTTTGATTATTTCAAAATTGTGTTGATTCAAGTTTCACAACTATGCAGCATCATGAAGAATATATTTGAGGTTTTTTTTTTTTTTTAAAAAAAAGGAGAGGTCTTTTTGGGGAGAGTGGTGGTGTTCAGGAAACAGCTTGACGTCATTAAAAAGCACTGATGCAATTCATTCCACTGTCTTTGTCCCATTGAATTTACTGCCCCACTCATTATTTTCCAGCTGTGTGTGACAGTCTGAAAGTAAGAGTTTTTATCTATTTAGTTTTTTTAAACTATGTGATTGTTATTCTAGTCTCTTGAATGATCACAGAGTTCATTGAACCCTTATAATGTTCAAAGTCTTGATGCAAATAACACAATATCATCTACAAATTTGAGCATTTGAAGGATTTCTACATTTATAGGGAATTTCTATTACATTTATCCTTTATGTAGAATATCTTCCAGGATAGTTGCAAACAAATTTAGGAAGCATGCCTTCCTCTGCTTTGTACTTTTCTTGATATTACTAATTAGAGAACCATTAAATAGCTGTCTCTATGGTTACATTTGCTTAGGAATCCTAAATAATTTTAATATATGCCAAAAAAATCCTTGTTGGAGGAGGGGCCTTTAAGGCTATGTTTTGCTTCCTCTCCCCAATAATCAATAAGCAGTAAACACAGAATCTTACCCTTTCCATCAATTAAGTTACTGTAAAAATATGGTCTTGGATAGAGAATTATTTGCAAAAGCCTGCCAGATTTTCATCAAGAATATCTTTTCTATACAAATATTACTCTCACAAAGATTTTAATAAAGATAAAAAATAAGCATATGGCTTGATTGTTATTGTTGTTATCTCAACCACCATTTAGGAATTAGTAGTAATTGTCCATAATTCTCTCCTATTCCTCCATATTTTGCTACTTTTTCATCCCTGAGATATTTATTAAAAACAAAACTAATGCTTTCAACAATCTGTCAGTTTTAGACCAGATTTCCTTGTGGATACTTGGTCTTTATGACTTTATTTTCTTAAGTACTATTTTTTACTTCCATGATTTGAGAATTGTATTGCTAAGATTCAAATAATATTCTTTCACAATCATATTGAAAATATATCATAGAAATATTAATATATATTTTCCACTTCCATTTTTTGCCCTAATCTATATGGATTAGGTAAACCAGTTGGAAACAAGATTAGAACAATGAGTAAACAAACAAATAAACAAGAATCTTATCTAAAGAACTATTATGGTAACCAGGACACAAAGGACATAAACCTAGGAGAAGAAAATAAATCCACAACATCTTCAAAGGCTCAAAGAAAAACACATATTGAGCACAAGTTCATCTAGACTTTCTAGAAAAAATAAAGCAAGAATTAAAAAGTGATTTTATAGAGGGAATGTGCACTAAGGGTAAGAATAGAAAAAGAAATAAAAGCTATTGAAGAAAGGTTTGGAAAGAGAATTAATAGCTTAGCCCAATAAATGCAAAACATAACCCAAGAAATGAACTCCTTAAATATTAGGATGGACCAAAAAGAAATTAATGACTCTATGAGGTAATATGGAAGTCCAGTGACTGAAAAAAAAATAAAACAATGTAAGATGTTAATATAAAAAACAACTGAAGTGGAAAATAAATCCAAGATACTTAAAATCCAAAGTCAGAAAAAGAAGGTCTAAATATCATTTTTGAAGAAATCATGAGAGAAAACTTCCCAGACTTCAAAATCAGAAGGCAAAGTGAAAAATGGAAAGAAAGGAAAGGAAAGAGGAAAGGAATAAGTATTCATATGGTCAAGCACTTTACTAAGTGCTTTACAAGTATTATTTCATTTAATCCTCCCAACAACCCAGAGAACCAGGTTATTATTTCAATGTTTGTAATTAGGGAAATTAAGTCAGACAATGGTTAAGTAACTTCCCCAAGGTCACAATAGTTACTAAATAGTTCAGTGTAGATTTGAACTCAAGTCAGCTTGACTCTAGAAAAGAAATTTCAAAATGAAACCTCTTTAGGAATATCATAGCCAAATCCAGAGCACCACATCAAAGAGAAAATATTATAGGTAAACAGAAAGAAATGATTCAAGAACTGAGGAGCCACAATCAAGATCACACAAGATGTATAAGCCACCACTATGAAGAAGTGAAGAGCTTGAAACATGATATTCCAAAAGACAAAATCATCTAAACTTACAACTAAAAATAGTCCTAAAAACTAAGAATAATAGTATAAATCCTAAAGGGAAAAAGAGAAAATTATGAATTAGATTTTCAAACATTCCTGATAAAAAGACCAAGTATTCCAAATGAAAATGCCCAAGTTAAGTAGAAAATTTGAAATACAAATGTAGAAGTTAAGAGATATAAATACAAGTTATCAATCACAAGGTTCTAAATAAGGATGAAGTGTATACATTCTAATTTTAAGAAATGATATAAGCTTCTCCTCAGACTTTAATATCATTAAGAGTCATAACAGGAGTCAAATAAAGTGGAAGACCTATAAATGATTTTTTCTTTTGATGATTTTAGTATAAGAATGAGAATGGAGAAGAAAGTGAATACACTAGAAAAAAAGATTGGAGGGAGAAAAAAGGAGAGCATTATCTCATAAAATTATAGCATGAAATAGAAGGCTATATAAACAAGGAGGAAGGGGAGATGAGAAAAATGGTCAAAGGAGAGGAATATACATACACAGAGTAAGTTATAGAAATACATTTCATTCAACAGGGAACTAAGAAAGTGGAGGGGGAACAAGAGGGAATAAGAGGGAGGGTAGAGCCAGGGAAGGATTAGTAATAAGCAAAACACACTAGATCCAAGGAAGGTGGATTACAAAATAGATTTTAAAGGAAAAGAAGAAAGGGTAAGAATAGGTTCCAGTTGAGGGAAATAGGAGAGAGGCAGGGAGCAGAAGCAGATTGCAAGAAACTCAGAGCAATGGTGCTGAGCACACTCCTCACATGCCAGAATCAACTTCTTTTTTAGGAAGATAGAAAAGAAAATGAAGATAGAAAAAAGTATGAGGAGAGAATGGATATAAATACATATTTAAATATCATACATGTCCATGTGAATTACTTGTTGACAGACATAAAATGGAAGAGGATAGCAGGATGAATTAGAAAGTAGAATCCAATAAGATATTGTTTCCAGAAAGCATATTTGAAATAAAAGTCACATGGAGTTAATATAAAAGCAAAGAAAGATCTATTTTGGCTAAAGTAAAAAAACAAAAACAAGGTAATAATCTACAAAGGTAGACTTGATCAAAAGAGATAAAGAGGGAAATTAAATTATACTGGAAACTACCAGAGACAAGTTTATTTCAATTCTGAACATATATGCATTGAAAGACAGAATATCTAAAAAATTTAAGGAAAAGTTAAATATAGATAGAAATGGTAAAACTATAATAAGGACACCTCAATGTAACCTTTTCAGATCTGAAAAAATCAAACAAAAACTAACAAAAAGGAAGTTAAGTCCTGAATAGAATTTTAGAAACTTTAGATATGGAAGAATTCTGGTAATAAAACAAAAAATAGATATATAAATATATATATAAAATCAGCTACACATGGCACTTCTACAAAAACTAACCATGTATCAGGACATAAAAACCTCATATAAAAATACAAAAAAAAATTTTTAAACTATACATATTTAATTTATCTTTTAAGGACCATAATCCAATAAAAATCATTTTAGTAAAGATCACTGAATAAGCAATTAGAAACCAAGTAATTTAACCCTAAAGAGTGACTCAAATGACAAATTGTATAAATAATAGATATTGTCATTAACGATAATAAAAAATGAGATTATATGACAAAATTTTGGGATACAGTCAAATCAGTCCTTAAGGAAACATTTCTCTCTTTAACCACTTTCATCAGCAAGAGAGAAAATAGACAAATTAGGCATATGACTAAAAGGATTAGAAAACCAACAAAATTTTTAAAAAAATATTTTATTGGGGCAGCTGGGTGGCTGGGTTCAAATCTACCTCAGACACATCCTAGCTGTGTGACCCTGGGCAAGTCATTTGAAACCCCCCATTGCCTAGCCCTTACTACTCTTCTGCCTTAGAACTAATACCCAGTATTGATTCTAAGATGGAAGGTAGGGTTTATATATATATATATTTTATTTTTTCCCTCAATTGCATGACAAAACAATTTTAACCTCTGTTTAAAAAAAATTGAGTCAAATTCTCACCCTCATTTTCTCCTTAAACTCTCCCTTCCTGAGATGACAAGCAATCTGTTATTTATTTTACATGTGAAATAAGGTAAAACATTTTCCTTTATTAGTTATTTCATGTAAGAAAACTAAAACAAATAAAAGAAAAGTGAAGAATTAAAGTGAAATATGGTATTTCTCAATCTGCATTCAAACTCCATCAGTTCTTTCTTTGAAAGCAAACATGAGTCCTGGAAAATTTTCTTGGATCGTTGTATTGCTAGAAATAGCTAAGTCATTCATAAATGTTAATCATACAATAATGTTGTAACTGTGTACACTGTCCTCCTGGTTCTACTCACTTCACCTTGTATCAGTTCATATTAGACTTTCTATGTTTTTCTTACACCCTTTCTCATATAGAACAGTAGTATTCCATTGCCACCACAAAAAAAGCTGCTGTTAAAAACACTTTTTTTTGTACAAACAGAATCTTTTCCCTGTTTTAACATCTCTTTAGGATGCAGATATAGCAGTGCAATTACAGATCAAAGGGTATGCACAATTTTAAAGCCCTTTGTGAATAGTTCCAAATTGCTTTCCAGAATGAGTGGATCAGTTCACAACTCCACAAGCAAGACATTAGTGTCCCAATTTTGCCATATCTCCAGCAGCATTTATTATTTTCCTTTTCTGACATACTAGCCAATTTGAGAGAGGTGGTACCTCAGAGCTGGAAAACCAATAAATTAAAAAGCTCAAATAAATATCAAAATAGAAATCCTGAAAAATCAAAGAAGATAACAAAATTGAAAGTAAAAAGATTGAATTAGGAAATTAAAAATGAGGAAATAAAAGATTTTTTTAAAAGAATGACAAAACAAACTCTTAACTAGTTTAGATTTTTAAAGGAAACACAAAAACCAAATTACTAATATCAAAAATGAAAAGAAAATGAATTCATGACAAATAAAGAAAAAAGGGAAAATATCAGAAAGTATTTCATCTATCACATATCAATAAAATTGGCAGCTTAAATGAAATGGATAAATTTTACAAAAACAAAATAAATTCTGAGATTGGCAGAACTAGTAATGGAGGATTTAAATATCCCAATCTCAGAAAAATAAATTTAGCCATCCATAAAACAATTTCTGGGGGAGAAGGAGAATAAAAACTCCAGTACCAGATGGATTCATAGTTAATCTCTATCAAACATTTAAAAATACCAACTAACTAAAACATTAAGTAAGCTAACCAGAAAGAAGAGTCCTACCAAATTGCTTACATATAGTATTGATATCTAAACCAGGGAAAGTCAAAATAGAGAAATAAAAGTACAGACCAATATCTCTAATAAACACTGATAAAAAATTTTTAAAAATAAAATATGAGCAAGGAGACTACATTGACATATATAGATTATACAACATGAGTAGGCTGAGTTATACAGGGTCGATTCAATATTAAAATAACTATTAGCAGAAGAGACCACATTAACAAAAAGAAAAGCAAAAATCATATTATAGCAATAGATATATATGAAGCTTTTGACAAGATGCAATGCCAATTCCTATTTTTTGAATGAAAAAAATGATTTTAAAAAGCACAGGAATATATGGATCTTTTCTAAATATAAATAGCATCTATTTAAAATCAAGACAGAATTATATAGAAAGGGATAAAGTAGAGCACTTTCTAATAAAATTAGAGGTAAAGCAAAGATGTCCATTATCACCATTGCTTATTACTACAGAAATTAGACAAGAGAAAGAAGTTGAGGGAAACATCATAGGCAAAGAGGGAACAAAATTATTATTTTTTTTTCAGGTGACATATGGTTTTCTTAAAGAACCCAAGAAAGTCAACTAAAATTAGTTGAAATAATTTTTAAAAGTTGCAGTATATAAAATAAACCTATATATGGGGCAGCTGAGTAGCTCAGTGGATTGAGAGCCAGGCCTAGAGACGGGAGGTCCTAGGTTCAAATCCGGCCTCAGACACTTCCCAGCTGTGTGACCCTGGGCAAGTCACTTAACCCCCATTGCCCACCCTTACCACTCTTCCACCTATAAGTCAATACACAGAAGTTAAGGGTTTAAAATTAAAAAAAAATTAAAATTAAAATAAACCTATATAAATCATTATCATTTTTGTATATTACCAAAAAATCCTAGCAAGAAGATACTGAAAGAAAAATTCCCCTCAAAATGTCCATGAAATGTACAAAAGACTTGGAAATCCATCTGCCAAGAAAAACAGAAAAATTATATGAATCTGTATGATTTTAATATAAATTATACCTCTTATCCTGTTTGAAAACCCATTTTGGTTAGTATTTGCCTCACCCTTTGACTGGATTGACTTTATAAGAGAGGGGACTAGAGAAGTGATATTATTTTGGTGGGACTTGAGGGGCTAAAGACTTGCTAGCACAGTTACTTCTGGTTGATGAACTGAGACAACTTAGGAAACTCAGATTAATAGGCTTGGCCAGGTGATCATGTAGTTTTCTCTCTTTTACTAATAAATAATTGTAAATTAATATATAGTCTTCAGAAAATTTTATTATAACAAATTATGAAATACTCCTTATACATCTAAAGAGTGGAACTAAATAATTGGAGATATATTAATTGTTCATTGGTAGACTGAGCCAAAATAGTAAGAATGAAAATATTACTTTAATTTCTTTTTTCAGTGTCATGCTACCAATTAAATAGTTTATAGTCTTAGAAGAAAGCAATTAAATGAATGAGCAAAAGGTCAAGAAATTCAAGGGAAGTAATGAAAAAAGTGAGGAGTGAGAAGGAAGAGGACCTAGTTTTTGTATATATTAGCTCATACTACAAAGCAGTAATCATTGAAACAACTCAGTACTGGTTAAAAAATTAGGAAGTAAAAAATGAAGATGTCTATAGATTAAGTATACCACATATGGAAGCAAACACAAATAGTGGCATGATAAACTCAAGGAATCTAGCTACTGGAGTAATAACTCAGTATTCAACAAAAATAATTAGGAAAACTAGAAATCAGTCTGATAGAAATCAGGAATAGACCATCATACATCAGGTTAACTTCCAAAAGGATACATGACTAGATGTGAGAAGAGATATCATATAAATGTTGGAAGGGATATAGCAAAATTGGAACATTAATGTTTTGCTGGTGGAGTTGTGAACCGATCCAATCATTCTAAAGGGCAATTTGGAATTATACTCAAAGGGCTATAAAAGAATGCATATCTTTTGATCCAGTAATACTACTACTAGATCCATATCCCAAAGAGATTAAAAAAAATGGGTAAGAACATGTTTGTACAAAAGTATTTATAGCTACTCTCTTTGTGGTGGCAAAGAATTGGAAATCGAAGGTATGTCTCTGAATTGGAGAATGGATGAACAAATTATGGTATATAATGGTGATAGAATACTATTGTACTGTAAGGAATGATTAGCAGAATGATTTCAGAGAGAGCTGGAAAGACCTTCTTGGACTGATGCAGAGTGAAATAAGCAGAACCAGGAAAATGCTGTATACAGTAACAGCGATTTTGTGGAATGATATCAACTATGATAGACTAAGCTATTATTAGCAATACAATGATCAAGCACAATTCTGAGGGACTTATGACAAAGAATGCTATTTATTTCCAGAGAAAGAACTGACGGAGTCAGAAAGCAGATGAAAGCATACAATTTTTCAATTGTTTATTTGCTTTTATATTTTGGAGTTTTAGTTTTGTAAGATGACTCGCTTACAAAAATGAATGATATGGAAATGTTTTGCATGATAATACATATATAACCCAGATTGAACTGCTGTCAGCACTGGGAAGTGGAAGGGAAGGGAAGGAGGTAGATGAGTTCAATCATATAACTTAAGAAAATTTTGTGGAAATTTATTAAAATAAAAAGCATTAAAAAAAGAAGTGACATCATAAACAAATTAGAGGAGCAAGAAAAAAAACTCCCTTTTAGCAGCTAAAAATAGGGAAAGAGCTCACAACCAAATAAAACATATAGAGGATTTGAAAATAAAATGAACAATTTTGATTATATACAATTTCATAGTTTTTGCGCTAAACAAAACTAGTGCAGTTTAAAATTGAAACAAGTGGTAAATGAGGAAAATCTTTGTCGCAAATTTATCAGATAGTCTTAATTTCTAAAACATATAAGGAGCATATTCAATTTTATAATAATGAGAGCCATTCCTCAGATGATAAATGGTTAAAAGACATAAATAAGGAGTTTTCAGAGAAAGAAACCTCAGACTTCAATAGATATATTAAACCAATGCTCACAATCACTAATAATTAGAGAAATGCAAATTAAAGCATCTCTAAAGTTGCACTTTCACATTCACATTCATTGGCAAAGTTGAAAAAAAAAAGAAAATTGATAAAAATTGGGAATTTGATAGGAAAACAATTACATTAATGTATTTTTGGTGAAGCTATGAATTCCAGCCATTCTAGAAAGCAATTTGGTACTCTGTACAAAAATCTATTCAACTATCTATTCCACTGGATCTATTTGATCTAGTGATGCCATCACTATATATCCTCTAAAGTGATCAAAGAAAGAAGAAAAGGATCTACATGTCCAAAAATATTTGTAGTAATTTTTTTCCTAGTGGTGAAGAACTTGAGACTGAGGGAATGAAACTTGAACCTGGGAAAATGACTGAAAAATTATCATATGTGGCTATCAGATTGTATGTGAATATCATCAGATTGTAAGAAATAATGAATGAGACAGTCAGATAAATTGAGGGAGACTTGTATGAATTGATGCAGAGTAAGCTGAACCAGAAGAACAATTTACACACTAACAATAACACTGGAAAAGAATAATACATATACAAACATAAAAAACTCAAACTCTAAAAAATTTAAGAATTCTGATTAACATAAGTACAAGGCACTATTTCAGAGAAGTCATAATAAAATATGCTTCCCACATTCTCACAGAGAGGGGATGGATTTGGGATACAGATTGAGATACATATTTTTGACCTAGCCAATATGGAAATTAGCATGGAATGATTATTTCGATTTCATACAAGGGAGTTGCTATTCTTTTTTCTCAATAAGGAAAGTGTGGTGGGAAAGAGAGAAAATAGTCATTTGCTAATTGAAAAAAATATAAAACAACAATCATAACCCACTAATTCAAACAAATAGAAAAACCGGAGGAAAAAGAAACATGCAGTTCTTAATTTGTTGCTATAGTGGGCACAGAAAAGGGTCCAGGTGGATAGCATGGCCCACATATAGTAAATGGGAAATGTAGGAAATTTATAATTTCTTTCTATCAGGAGCTCTGGAGGATCCTTCCTGCCATAGCATTAGGATCTTAATAAATGAACCATATTATGTTTATACTTTTCTGTTTAAATAATACTATTTCACTCCGTGTAAAGCAACTTAAAACACTGATGGAAAAATATACATGGACCATGAAACAACTTTAAATGGATAGTCAATTTTTATCACATATTGTGGGCGAGCCTGGTAACTCTGAATGAGTTATGAAATTCAGTGTCTGCTCCCAATAAAGTGTTCGCATACCGAATCTGTCTCTCTGTTAACAAATGAGATGTACCTACTAAAAAGAGAGTAGGGAGTCACTAATTCCATCTCATAAAAAAAATGATAAATTTTTTAAAACCCATATTGGAAGTTTGAAAGAAGTGAGGAGAAGTACTTTGGTATATAGACAGAAAGTTAATCTTGGAAACAAGCAGACCTGGGTTCAATTCCTGCTTTTGACAACTAGTTATGAGACTTAGGGAAGGTCACATAATCTCTCAATTTCCCAGGTATCTCTCTAAGAATATAAGTGGCAAAACAGTTGCCTATCTGCATCATTACTGGGAATTAGTACACTGGAAATTCCCTACACTAGGGAAGACATAAGTCTGTGACCCAAAAAAAAAAAAAGTGGGATATATTTTGAGTATGGATGGAAGAAAATAGGAGACTTTATTATTACTTAATCTCATAGTAAAGTACTTTCATTTTAAAACTTAGAGAAGATATGATCCTTTTCTTCTATAACATTGTAAAGATTATAGGTAAGGTAAAAACGAACTATCATACCAAATTCCAAAATGTTGCAATGAATAAGGTAGTTTTTTGGACAATAAATAAACCTCTTTATCTAACAAGTAGAAAATATATGTAGCTTATTAGTGTGTAATTAGAATTTGCTCCCCAGGACTCTCTTACCCAGCATCCCATTTGCATGCGCATTGTAAAAGTGAAATTTGGGAGATGCCATCTTTAAGTGTATATATATGTATTTTCTGGACACGGGGAAATTATCAAACTACATTTCCCATGGTCCAATGGGTTTCCGGTTCCGGTTCTTTGGGCATGGGGAGGCCTACCTCGACGCAGAGAAGAGTTTAAATCTCCTGGGTTAGGAGGGAGTGGCTCTCTTGGCCAGCAGACTGGGGAGGAGACAGGAGACAGTAATGGCGAGGGCGGCGGTTTTGAATTCTGACAAGCGTGTGGTCTAATAACTTTATCTATCAGCATGGCTTTAATTAAAATACTAATTTTTATATCTATACCAGCCTTTATTATTTTTTATCCTTATAGCATGCTGAATGCAAACACTGTGTATGTACATAGGAAATATATATTTTGTTGTAACTCCATCTCTCACTCTCTCTTCTTTCTGGAACATGGCTGTGGAGGCTGGGGGGAGAGCTTGGCAGGAAAGTTTATTTACGTGGTCATATTTAAGTTTTGTATTTCTCTATTTTTTATTTCTTCTACTTCAAATGATTACTAATAAATCTTATAAAATATAATACTTGGAGTTATTAGACATTCATTTAAATTTTACATTGTAATTAGCTCTGGAAGTTGTCCAAGTCAAAAAATACTAATATGTTAAGGAAGAATTAAAATATATTTATGGATGAATTCATCATAGTTTATTAAAAAGAAACTAAATGTGTTAAAAAAACCTATCCATAGTATTTAAAGATGTCATCATGGAGGAAAATTGATACACTTTCACTGTCGAAGACAAAATACAAAGTTGAAAGTGCCACCGGCTTGATTCATTATAATATTTCTTATATTTAAAACCAAAATTTCCCCAAAACATTGTAAATAGTAAAAAAAAAAAAAAAGTTCTTAGATGTATGCTTATGTGTACTTGAAGTACATGGAATCAGTATGGATGTTTTTGATTTTAAAGAATAAGTTTATAATATCTATTAGTCCTAGTATCAATGCATACCCCAAAGCTTTAGACTAAAGAAACATGCCATTTGTTTTAAATAGTATGGGACTTTTATTAAAATTGTGTCTGATGTCAAAAGAAGGGATTACAAAAGAACCACTGTACAGTGCCAAGAAGCACAAGGTTAAGGAGACCAATAATCCCTGTGAGATTGATGAGGACTTGCACCAAGACAGAGGACTTATTTTAGGTTTGAGGAAGTGACTGTTTGACATTGTCAGATGTTGGACTCCCCTGTGCCACATTCTGAGAAATACTTTGGTTTGGTTGCCATTTTTGGCTCCCCTATCCCCAAGATTGAAGGTAAAATCTGACCAGGGAATCATATTTCCCTTTTACATCAGAATCTAGTCCTTTTTCCTCTTTTATAATATGGCAATTTTCTGTAGTCCTGACTGCCATTAGATAAATGCAGTGTTGCTGTATTTGTCCTGTAGGTTTGTAGGACATAAATCATTTTAATTGGGTCTTGTTAGTAGTCCAAGGAAGGACTTGTTAAGAGTTTGTTTATTCTTTTTTGCTTATGATTTTATTATTATTATGGGGTGATCCTGGTGTTGGTTGGCACCCTCCTTGGGGGAATTGTATAATTATTCTAAAATCCAGAGTTTGAAATCTTTTTGAGGAATTTTAGGAGAAGAGACTTGCCAGCACCTCAAATTGGGATGGCAAATTTTTGGAAGAGGGTGTCATGGAGATGCCTGTGGAAACCACATGCTGCATCAAGAGATCCAGAACGAACTCTGGGATATAATGAACTGAACTGAAGGGGGTTGAACATATTTATTCTAAATGTAAATTCTTATGCCAAAGGGGAATGCCCCCTAATTGGCTTTTTGTTAATGCTTCTATTAATTATTGTTTTTCTTTTTTTTTTCTTTTTTATTTCCCTCTTGTTCCCAGGTTGCTGTAATTTCCCCTTAGAAAGGGCAATGTTTTATACACCTTTAGTGGGAGAATCCTTAGAGATATATGTTGGTTATTTGAAATGATTCAATGATTTCCTGGGGAGACTAGGCATGTTAATCTCCCAAGACCTTCAGTTGAGGAGATTTCAACATGCTCATCTCCCAATAGAATCACAGAGGGGATTGTGAGGAGAGAATTTGTATTTCAATTTGATCAATCAGAGATTTATATTTCCCTTCTATTTGTTTTGAATTTGGGTTGTATAAAGGGAACCCCTTCCTTCCAGGGTCATGAGCTTTCTTCTCATCCAACCAATCCCATTACTGTGGTTGGAATGCTCCAAACAGAGGTCATGGGTTAACTGGAACTAAGGGTTATGAGTCTGGATCAGGGTCAATCAGCAACCAGGGAATTGACTCCACAGTGTGTAAATAGAATTAGCTCTAGCCCATTCATTATTAAACTCTTACTTACCCTAGGCATAGAAATGATGCAATCCTCACCTCCCTTAATGGGGAGGGGGGACAAGTTACCCACACGTGACAATAAGTAACAAATCAAGAACAAAGGACTGCCCAAAGGGCAGTCCAAAATCAGTGTAGAGGCTGCCATTTGTCCACTTGAATTAGAGGTGGACCCACAGGAAGTGACAAAAGACACTTTCTCTTTAAGTATGTTGGTTACTTCCTGTGGAGGCAGTTCCCACCTTGAACTTGGTGTTGAAGGATCTCCTGAGACCACAGACAGCTTCTACTCTGTATTTTCATGTGGATAAGTTAGGCTGACTTCCTTGGCCTACCTAGGCCGCTTCCAAACTCTGCCTTAAGTAGGCACCAGCCTATCTGGTTGCTAGGCCTTTTGACTTACAGCCTAATTTATTTAGCCTTTTAACCTTCTCTCTCTCCCTTTCTCTTTATTCCTATACTTTACCTTCCTAATTGTAAATAAATTGCCTTAACCAGATGCTGACTTGGGTCTGATTTAATTACGGAATCAACCTGAATTGTTGATTCCTGGTGGCCACACTTTAAATACATATCTATAAAATTTCCCTCTTACAACAGGCACTGCCCCCCTGAGGAATTGTGATTGGTTCCTAGGTGATGTAGGAGAGCTAGTGAGTAAAGGGAACAAATATAAAGTAGGACCAGGAAGGAAGTGGGAGTGGGGGATGGGGTGGGGCTGTTTCTGAGGCTGAGATTTGGAGACAGACTATGGGGCAATTCTTTACCTCCTTTCTATATTTCACTTTCTTATTATCTTTATCTTACTATAATAAAGCTATTAGAGCAACTAACAGTCTTGTGACTTAAGAATTAATTTCTATAAATGGCAACCACAACATTTTTTTAACTTATAATTTAGTCAAACGCATTCTAACTATTACACTTCCTCATGTTCACCTTCTGGCTAAATTTGCCACAATCCTTCTCACAGGAGAAGTTTCATACCATATCACTCCAGATATTTTGTAAAATAAACATGAATTTTCTCCTTCTTGCAAATGGGGAAACTGAGTGAAAAAGGATCAATAGAGATATTTCAGGTCAGATAATATTTCCTCAAAAAAGCTGGAAAGAATATATCTAACTCATCAGTACTATCAGGAAACTCTAACCAATCAAGAATACTATTAAAAGATGACTGAATGACAAGTAAAATTTCAACCTAAGTTCATTGGTTAAACTAAATCTATTTTAAAAATCTATTTATTTGATCTCTTATTTTTAAAAATTCAACCTTACATTTATGAAGGTACTTTTAAAATTGTATTTGACCTCACCAACCATAAAGAATAATTAAAAAATTAGTTGATATCTTACCTTTTTTTCTTTTCAGAATGTCTATAACACAGAGTGTTGATTATTTTAGGAAGTATGATGCCTATATAAATAAAGGAAGAAAAAATAAAGAATTATTAAAAAGAGGAAAATTATGTAAGAATGATAAAACTATAACTGATTAACTTATTCCTTAACTGAACAAAAATATTTGGAGAACAGATCATAATGCATGGCACTATTTTTTTGGTATAAATTGTTACAAAATAAACAAATAGACAATTCTGACTTTTAGGCATTTGCAATTAAACAGATAAGAATAAGCATATACACATGTACCATAAAAAGTTGAAAAGGTAAGATGTAAACCAGGGACAAAGTTCAGTAATAAAATATAAAAACAGAATAAAGTATATCTATAAGCACTGATGGGATATAAGTAGATGTGTCAATTGCCAATTTAGAAAAATAATTTACTTAATCACAGTTATTTATCAAACTAAAAGAATGTATCTATTAATAACTGATAGCTCTCAACATAATGCTGTATATTGTTAGACAAGTAATCAACATGGCCTTGATTTCAATCATGAAATAATAAACTTGAAGAATTGCAAGGTATGTAAGTGAACATCTTGCTCAGCTCCTAACCAAAGCATAACTACTGTGATAAAATCTTTGATGAAAGGTCAGTTGGCATCCACTTAAAAATATTCACTTACTTCCTACATGGAAAGTATTTCAATTTCTTGGATAGCTCTAATTTCTAGAGGGTCTTTTCTTACACTGAGACAAAAATTTTCTTCCCTTCAAATTTTTACCCATTGGTCCTGTTTTTATCTTTGGGTTCCTTCCCGTTTCACTAAATCAAATTCTTCTAATTGAAAATCTTCTAAATATTGAAGATAACTATTCATGTTGTCCCTATTTTTCCTTCCTAGGATAAAAAGTAAATTCTATGTTTTAAAGTTTCTTTACCATATTAATACCCTTCAATTTGTTGATCAACAATCATTCTGAAATATGACACTGAGAACTATACATGATTTTCCAAGTTATGATCTAATTAAAGCAGAAGATCACCTCTCACCTTAGACATGAAACCTCCTCTGGTGGTCTTAGAAAAGCATTCTGGTACTATGAAAAGCATGCTCATTTGAATTCCAAGGACCTAGTTTCAAATCCAGGTTGTTATTTTCTGGGTGAGCAAATGACTTACCTTCTCTGAGATTCAATTTTCTGAAATTTAAAATAAGTAAGCTAGATTATGATCTTTATCCCCTTTTTGGCGCTAAATCTATGATCCTGTGCTCACAGGTGATTCACACAGAGCTTGCAGTCAATTAAAATGTCCATTTCAACTATGTTTCTCCATTCCTCTCTTGAACAGATCATTTTTTTGTCACCAACTACCGAATGCAATTTTATGATTATATGTATTAAATCAACTTATTAGTTTTATCTCAACATGCCATCTTGTTTGAATTTTTTATATTCTCATTCCATCCTCTTCATAGGGATATTCAATACGCAGTTCAAAGAACTCAGTGAATGTGAGAGAAAAAGCACTGGGCTTGGTTTCTAGTCCTTACTCTTACATGGATTAGTTGTATGACACTAGATAAATGCTTTAACCTTTCTGAACCTCAATTTTGTCATCTATATAATGATAGGTATGGACTAGATTCACAGTAGATAATCCTCCTGGCAGAGAGAAATTGACATGTCCTCCTGAAATGAATTTCAACTTTGCCCTAGATCAATGTAAAATTGCACATTCTTTCACAATTATTTTTGTTCTTCTAAATAGATTTTAACAGGATCTAAAACAGAATGTTATTGTAAACTCCAATGAGAAATCAAAGAAATCAGTTTTAAAATACAAATACAGCCATTCCTTATTCTATCATGCTTCATTTTATTGCACTTCACAAGATATTGTGTTTGGTTTTATTATTGTTGAGTTGGGTTTTTTTTTGTTGTTTTTTTTCAAATTGAAGGTTTGAGGCAACCCTATTTTGAGCAAGTCTATTGGCACCATTTTTCCAACAGTGCTCACATTTTGATAATTTTCTAAATATTTCAAACTTTTCATTATTATTATATCTGTTTGGGTGATTACAATCAGTGATCTTTAATGCTACTATTGTAATGTTCTTGCAGTATCACAAATCATGCTAATATAAGGCAGTGAACTTAATGATAAATGTTGGTTATGTTCTGACTGCTGTACTGACTAGCCTGTTCCCTATTTCTCTTCCTCTCATCTGGCCTCCTGATTCCCTGAGAAAATATTGAAATTTGGTCAATTAATAACCTAACAATGACCTCTAAGTGTTCAAGTGAAATGAGGAGTACAATTGATGGGGCAAATTTAATAGCTGTCATTTTTTAGGAATTGGCCTCAGCTACCCCAATCTTTAGCAGCCACCACCGTGATCTACCAGCAGCCATCAACATTGAAGCAAGATTTTCCCTCAGTGAAAGGATTACAACTCTCTCAGGGCTCAGATGATGGCTAACATTCTTTAGGAATAAAGCATTTTTAATTAAAATATATACATTGTTTTTTAGACATAATACTACTGCACATTTAATAGACTACAATATAATATAAGCATAACTTTTATATGCACTAGGAAACCAAAATATTCATGTGACCTGCTTTATTATAGTATTTGCTTTTTCTTGGTCTAGAACAGAACCCACAATATATCTGAGGTATGCCTGTATATTCTTTGAGAATTCCAATTAACAATGCTGCCACAATGATGTTAAGCTTGTAATTTAAACAAAGTAACAATCAATCTCATGTATACTTCCTTTATAGACAACAGGGACAAAGTCACTCACCAATCCAATGCTTTATAAAAGATAACTATATCTTAAGTATTTGCATGAGGGACTTTTAAAGCAACATAGTAATGAAGAATGGTAAAGATGTTATCTATTAATGACCTCATTTCCTGTGTTCTATTCATTGTAAAAACCTGAAATAATTCAGAAATACAATATCTCTCAGTGACAACTATTTACTACAAATTACACATTTGTTACATTTTCTTCTACAATCCAGTTATTTCTTCAGTATGTTTCCTTAGTACTTTTTAATGCAACAAAATTGCAACATGCTGAAGTCAGTTTTAGGAAGAATATAGGAGAAATATCTTAAATGCCTGAGGTCTTTTAATGAATATAGTTTGGTTTCTGTTAATCCTTATCCTCCTAATTGCTTTGAATTTCAACATTTGTTGGCTATTAAACACAGTTGATGTCTGTTACTTGATATGTGTGCATATGTATTTTACAGCTCCAATGCAGAGAGACATTCCCCATGTTTAGAGAGCTTTACCTCTCCAAAATGGTCAAGTTTGGGGAAAAACTTGAGGCCCTCAAGAAAAATCAGGACTATTAGTTCCAACTTAAATAGCTGAATAAAGAATAAAGAAAAAAGAGGTTTTCAGTTATCAAAGAAATACCTACATATCTCCTAATTTCCCCCTAATGCTTTGCTTATTCTGCTTAACCTAGATAATACATAATTCTGATATTTGGTGTTTGCCTGATGATAGTCACCTGAAGTTCTTTTTCAAAGTGTGACTTTGTTGCTACTTTAGTATTTGGAAAATAGCCCTAAAGTGCTTTAAAACAGCAACAACAACAACAAAACCCCTTTATCTTTCATCTTAGAATCAATACTGCGTATTGGTTCCTAGGCAAAAGAGCAGTGAGGCCTAGGCAATGGGGATTAAGTAACTTGCTCAGGGTCACATAGCTAGGAAGTCTGGGAAGTCAGATTTGAATTCAGGAACTCCCATCTCTAGACCTGGCTCTCAGTCCACTAAACCACTCTCAGTCCACCAAGCTGCCCCTGAAATAGCCTTAAATTGTAGTTCAAAAGGAGGTATGATTGCTGACAGACAGGTTTCTAAATAGTACTTATAGAGGCACTCTCTCAATGCTACCCTCATGGGCCTCACTTTCCTTCTCTATAAATTGAAGACTTTGTACTAGGTATCCTCTGAGGTCACCTTCCAGCTATAGACATTTTTATTGTGTAGTATCAGTTGAATATGCTTATATGTTGTTGGGTACAGACAGATTGTTTCTTGAATATGAGCGTCACATCTCAAGCTATCATATTTCTGTCACTGTGGGCTATATAAACTTTGGTTATACACAAAGAGAAGGAGGGAAGGAAAAAATGGAGAGATATTTCCTAGTGTTATCATACTCTATTCTCACACTACCTCATGTTCTAAATTGCAGATTTACAAGACAAAGAAGAGGAGAAAGAAGAGGAGAATAAGAAGAAAGGAAGAAAGGAGAAAGAGATAGAATGAGAAAAATAAGGAAGGAAAACAACTGGGAAGAGGAAGGAAGAAAGACAAGAGGAGAGGTAGGAAGGAAGGGAGGAAGAAAGAAGGAAGGGAGGGAGGAAGAAGAAATCCTTCAAAGAAGAGTTGGAGAAGTTTTTGTTAACATTAGGATAAAGGTTTCTTCCTTTCCCTGAAAGAATGTAACATTATTTCAGCTGAAGGTATCAGCTGAAAGGGGTGGATACAACAGTTGATGTTAAGAAATAAGTCCAGATGAGTAGAAGAACATCATGGAATTGGAGCCTAGGCAGGTTGAGTCACATAACAGAGGTGCTATGAATGACAAAGTATCAGTCTAGTGTTGGTGGCTCAGGGCAACTCAGCAGTGGAAATATTTGTTCCTAAAGAAGCTATACTTGCTAAGAAACATTTAGAAATATTTCCTGAGAGAGGAAAAGAATATAGAAATCTGTAGTTCCAGAGTTCTGAGTTGAACTGACCACGTGAATGTGTTCCTTTCCCTTGAATCTGCCAAAAACAACCTCCCAAAAAGCCCCCCAAACTATGTGTACTATGAAAAAACTGCTTTAAGTCACTGTTGATTAGAGAAATACAAATTATGACAACTCTGAGATATCACCTAACAGACTGGATAACATGACAGAAAAGGAAAATAAGAAATGCTGGAGGTCAAGGGGAAAAAATTGGGACACCAAGGCATTGTTGATGGAGTTGTGAACTAGTCAAACCGTTCTGCGGAATGATTTGAACTAAACCCAAATGACTATAAAACTGTGCATACCCTTTGACCTAGCAATGTCACAAAAGGACTGTATCTCAAAGAGATCAAAGAAAAGGAAAAAGGATTTATTTGTGCAAAAATATTTATAGCAGCTCTTTCAGTGGTGGCAAAGAATTGGAAATTAAAGGGATGCCTTTCAATGGGAAATGACTGAACAAGTTGCTATGTATGATTGTTTTGGAATATGATTGTGCCTAATAGTAATAATGCTAATAATAGTACTAAGTGATGAGAGGGATGGTTTCAGAAAGAGTTGGGAAGACTTATAAAAGGTGATACCAAGGGAAGTGAGCAGAACCAGGAGAGTGTTGTGCAGAGTAACAGCAATATTGTAAGGATAATCAACTGTGAAAGACTTAGCTGCTCTGATCAAGACAATGATTCAAGACAATTACAAAGGATCCATAATGAAAATTGCTTCCACATTCAGAGAGAAATCTGATGTGAACATATCCATTGGGAGCAGGCATTGACTTTCATAACTCATTCAGAGCTACCAGGCTCACCCACAATATGTGATAAAAACTGATTATCCATTTAAAGTTGTTCCATGGTCTATGCATATTTTTCCATCAGTGTTTTAAGTTGCTTTACATGCAGTGAAAAGCATTATTTAAACAGCAAAGTATAAAAATAATATGGCTCATTTATTAAGGTTCCAAAACTATACCTACTATGTGTGGACCTTGTAACCCACTAGGCACTTTTCTCTATAATGACAAATTATATTTCTTTTTCCTCCAGTTTTCCCTATCTATTTGAACTGGTGACTTAGTTTTGCCTTAATTTTTTAAGTGAATAAATATCTATTTTCTTTCTCTCCCACCATAATTTTCCTATTGAGAAAAAAGAAAAGCAATATGATAATAATATCTAACATTTATTATATTATCTATATTTATTATATTGTTATTATATATAATACTTACTATGCTAAGTATTTTAGAATTATCATCTCATATGATCTTCATAACAACCCTAGGAGCTAGGAACTATTATAGTCCCAATTTTCCAGGTGAGAAAGTTGAGGCAAATAAGATAAGTGACTTGCTTGAAGTCACACAGCTAGCAAATGTTTGAGACTGGATTTGAATTAAGATTTTTCCTGATGAATATATATATCCTACATATTGAATAAATAACCAAAAGCACTAGAATAGGGGTCAGCAACCTTTTTGACCGTGAGAGCCATAAACTCCACATTTTTAAAAATGTAATTTCATGAGAGCCGTACAGTGCTCACAGTGCGCGTTCCTGTAACAGCTCCTGAAAAAAAATTGACTTTATGGCTCCTGCAGAAAGAGCCATATCTGGCCCTCAAAAGAGCCAGATATGGCTTGAGAGCCATACGTTGTCGGCCCCTGCACTAGAATGAACAGGGTTTGGGAAAGACCTTTGGTAAAAAAGGGATTTTAGTTATGATTTGAAGAGAGCCAGGGAAGTCAGTAGGTAGAATTAAGAAAGTAGAGCATTCCAGACATGGGGGACAGAGAGAGAAAATGCCCATGGCTGAGAGATGGAGTGTCTTGTTTGTGGAACATTCAGGAAAGTCACCAGATCAAAGAATGCATGTAAGGGAATAGGGTATGGGGGGCCTGAAGAGGAAGGAGAGGGCTAGGTTATGATGAATATTGAATGTCAAACAGAGCATTTTGTATTTGATGCTAAAAGTGATATGGAGTAGTTGGAGTTGAGAAGGGGGAACTGGCATGGTTGGAATTGAGTTTAGGAAAATCAGTTTACTGGATTTATGGAGGATAAAATGGAATGGGGAGAGACTTGCAGTAAGCAGAACCATCATCAGGCTATTGCAACAGTCCAGGCATGAGGTGGGAAGGGCTAGACTACTAAGAGTGTTAGACAAGAGAAAGGGCATATTGGAAAGACAAAAGTGAAAATAACAGGCCTTGCCACAGGTTGAAAAAAGGGGGTGAGAAATAGTAATGAATTGAGGATGATTCCTAGTTGTTCCATGTTCAGTTCTAACTGCTACTTCATCTTTTTTCTTTACTAGCTTCTTACTACTTTTATTTGTTCAATTATGTATAGAAACAATTTTTTCACCATTTTTTTCTGACATTTTGTGATTCAGATTGCCTCCCTTCTTCTAGATCCCTGAGGCATAGTCTGTCACAGGATATACCCAGTGCTTTTATGTAATACATATTTCCATATTTTCCATGCCATGACAGAAAATACATATCATGTATACAATAAAAAAACTCAGGAAGGAAATAAAATGAAAGATGGCCTACTTTGATCTGCAATAGATTCCAACAGTTCCTTTTTGGCTTTGGATAGCATTTTTTATCATGAATTCCTTGGAGTTATTTCTGTTACTGAAGATACTGTTTTCCTGGTTTTACTTACTTCATTGTGCATCAATTCATATAAGTCTTTCCAGGTTTTTCTGAACTCATCCTGTTTTTCATTTCTTATGACATAATAGTATTTACTACAATCATATAACACAACTTGTTCATCCATTCCCCAGTTGATGGCCATCCCCTCAGTTTCCAATTCTCTGTCACTACAAAGAAAACCACTAAAATATTTTTGTGCAAGTGGGTCCTTTTCCTCTCTCTGATCTCTTTGGGAAACAGACCTAGTTAGTGGTATTGCTGTGTCAAAGGATATGCTTAGTTTTATGGTCCTATGGGTGTGGTTCCAGATTGCTCTCCATAAGGGTTGTATAAGTTCACAGTTTCACCAACAGTGCACTAGTGTCCCAATTTTCCTACATCCCCTCCAACATTTATCATTTTCCTTTTTGGTCATGTTAGCCAATCTGATAGGTATAGTGTGGTATCTCAGAACTTTTAATTTGCATTTCCCTAATCAATAGTGATTTGGAGCATTTTTTTCATATGACTAGAGATAGCTTTAATTTCTTCTCTTGAGAATTGCTTGTTCATATCCTTAGACCATTTGTCAATTGTGGAATGCACTATTTCATTATAAAATTGATTTAGTTCTCTATATATTTGAGAAATGGAACCTTTGTCAGAGATACTTGTTATAAACATTTTTTCTCCAATTTGTTGTTTCCCTTCTAATCTTGGTTGCATTTGTTTTATTTGTGCAAAGCCTTTTTAATTTCATGTAATCAAAATCATTTATTTAGTTTTTATTTTGTTCCTTATGTTTTTTTGGTAATAAATTCTTCCTTTACTCATACGTCTGACAGGTAAACTTTTTTGTGTTCCCCTAATTTATTTATGGTCTCTCCCTTTATTTCTAGATCAAGTATCAATTTTGATTTCATCTTGGCATATGGAGTGAGATGTTGGTCTAAAAACCTAGTATCTGCCATATTGTTTTCTAAATTAACCAGTAGTTTTTGTCAAATAGTGAGTTCTTTCCCCAATAGCTAGGATCTTTGGGTTTACCTAACACTAGTTTATTATGGTCATTAGCTAGTGTATATTGATTTCTAAATGATTCCATTGATCTATTACTATTCTTTCTTATCCAGTACCCAATTTTTTTGAGGATTTCTATTTTATAGTATAGTTCAAAATGTGGTATGCTTAGGCCTCCTTCCTTCACATTTTTTTCATTAATTCCCTTAGAAAGTCTTAACCTTTTTTTCTTCCATATGAATTTTGTTATTATTTTTCCTAGTTCTTGGAAATATTTTTTTGGGTAGTTTGATTGGTATGTCACTGAATAGATAAACTAAATTAGAGAGGTTTGTTATTTTGTTATATTAGCTTGTTCTATCCATGAGGAATTAATATTTTTCCAATTGTTCAGGTCTGACTTTGTATGAAAATTGTTTTGTAATTTTATTGAAATAGCTTCTGGGTTTGTTTTGGTAAGTATACCCCTATTTATTTTATATTGTTTACAGTTATTTTAAGTGGAATTTCCATTTCTAGCTCTTGCTATTGAACTTTGTTGGCGGCAAATAGAAATGCTGCTGAATTATGCAGGTTTATTTTGTATCCTGCAACTTTGCTAAAGTTGTTGTTTCTATTAGTTTTTTTGGTTGATTCCCTGAGGTTCTTTATGTATACCATCATATCACCTGCATAGTGATAGTTTTATTTCCTCATTGCCTATTCTAATTTCTTCCATTTCTTTTTCTTCTCAATGCTATTGCTAGTATTTCTTCTTCTTTGCAGATATATTTTATTTTCCCAATTACATGTAATAATAACTTTCCACACAAGTTTTCTGAAGATCCAAATTGTCTCCCTCTCTCCTTTCTCTCTGACTTCCCAGTGATGGTGTGCAATTTGATCTGGGTTATACATGTATTACCATGCAAAACAATTCTATTTTGTAAATTTTCGTGAGAAAATAACCATAGAAAACCAAAACCTGAAGATAAAAAATCCAAATAAACTAAAATGAAAATAGTATGCTTTGATCTGCATTCTGACCCCAATAGTTCTTTCTCTGGAGGTGAATAGCACTCTTTGTCATAACTTCTTCAAAATTATTCTGTATCACTAGCATTTCTAATACAATATTAAATAGTGTTGATAATAATCATCCTTACTTCAATCCTTATCTTATCGAAAGGGTTCTAGTTTCTAACTGTTACTTCTTGACCTGCATATGGGTTCCTCAGGAGACAAGTAAGATGATATGATACTCTCATCTTTTTGAGGACTTACTATTTTTTGTTGTGTTTCACACAGTTAAAGGTTTTAGTGCAGTCAATAAAGTGGAAGTAGTTGTTTTTCTTCAATTCCCTTGCTTTCTCCATAATTCAGCAAATGTTGGCAATTTGGTCTCTAGTTCTATCTCTTTGAAAACCATTCTCTTACCGCAATTACCAATATGAAAATGTTTTTATGATTAACATATATAACCCTGATCAAATTGCCAAATTGTTTATCATTTCCAGGCAGCAAAATATATAATCAATCTGATTTCCGTAATGACCATCTGATCCTATCCAGTTGTAAAGTCACCTTCTAAGTTGCTGAAAGAGTGTTTCTCATGACTAGCAAATAATTTTTTTTGTTTTGTTTTTTTTCAAATTTTAAACATTTATTAATATTCATTTTAACATGGTTACATGATTCATGCTCCCACTTTCCCCTTCACTCCCTGCATTCCCCCCACCCATGGCCGACACACATTTCCACTGGTTTTGTCATGTGTCCTTGATCAAGGCCTATTTCCAAATTGTTGGTGGTTGCATTGGTGTGGTAGTTTTGAGTCTACATCCTCAATCATGTCCACCCCAACCCATGAGTTCAAGCAGCTGTTTTTCTTAAATGTTTCCTCTCCTGCAGTCCTTCCTCTGAATATGGGTAGCGTTCTTTACCATAAATCCCTCAGAATTGTCCTGGGTCATTGCATTGCTGCTGGTACAGAGGTCCATTACATTCGATTTTACCATAGTATATCAGTCTCTGTGTACAGTGTTCTTCTGGCTCTGCTCCTTTCACTCTGCATTAGTTCCTGGAGGTCTTTCCAGTTCACTTGGAACTTCTCTAGTTTGTTATTCCTTTGAACACAATAGTATTCCATCACAAGCATATACCATAATTTGTTCAGCCATTCCTCAATTGAAGGACATACCCTCCTTTTCCAGTTCTTTGCCACCACAAAAAGCGCAGCTATAAATATTTTCGTACAAGCCTGTTTATCTATGATCTCTTTGGGGTACAAACCCAACAATGGTATGGCTGGATCAAAGGGCAGGCAGTCTTTTATAGCCCTTTGAGCATAGTTCCAAATTGCCAGCCAGAATGGTTGGATCAGTTCACAACTCCACCAGCAATGCATAAATTCCCAATTTTGCCACATCCCCTCCAGCATTCATTACTCTCCCCTTCTTTCATTTTAGCCAATCTGCTAGGTGTGAGGTGATATCTCAGAGTTGTTTTGATTTGTATTTCTCTAATTATTAGAGATTTAGAACACTTTCTCATGTGCTTATTGATACTTTTGATTTCTTTACCTGAAAATTGCCTATTCATGTGTCTTGCCCATTTATCAATTGGGGAATGGCTTGATTTTTTATACAACTGATTTAACTCCTTGTATATTTGAGTAATTAGACCCCTGTCAGAGTTTTTTGTTATAAAGATTTTTTCCCAATTTGTTGTTTCCCTTCTGATTTTGACTACATTGTTTTTGTTTGTACAAAAGCTTTTTAGTTTAATATAATCAAAACCATTTAATTTACATTTTGTAATTTTCTCTAACTTTTGCTTGGTTTTAAAATCTTTCCTTTCCCAGAGATCTGACAGATACTAGCAAATTATTTTAATAAAACTCTGTCAGTGCTCAAATATTTTAATTTAGTTTTATTTTATTCTTATAGACACAAATTAAGTTGAAATAGCAAAGAAAAGGAAATATGATGAAGATTAATTATTTATTATAGTTATTATGTATTAAGGCAGCTAGGTAACTCAGCAAATGGGGTACTAGACCTGAAGTTACAAAGACCTATGTTCAAATATGGTCCCAGATATTTACTAACTGTGTGATACTGGGCAAGTCAGTTAACCACTATTTGCCTCAGTCTCAACTAATGTAAAAGTGGAATAATAATAACACCTACCTTATAGGGTGGTTGTGAAGAACAAATGATATATTTCCAAAGTACCCTGGCACATGGCCGGCACTATATAAATGTTTATTCTTTTCTCTTCCTTTCCACTTCACTTTGCCCCAAATAATTTCACTTGCATCAGTTAATGTGATGAGATTAAAAAAGTCACTCTGATTTTTACATGGGAAAAAACCTTTTTGGATAAATATATAAATCCAGCAAATTGAAAGAGCATTATAAATATGTCCAACCTGAAAATCTGTTGTATCTTGCAATGATCAGACTGATTCTATCTTTTAAAATTGGTCCTGGCAATTTAAAGCCCAAAGGGCTTTAAAAGACTGCCTGCCCTTTGATCCAATCATACCACTGCTGGGCTTATACCTCAAAGAGATAATAAGGAAAAAAGACTTGCTATTTGTGGTGGCAAAAAAATTGGAAAATGAGGGGATGTCCTTCGATTGGGGAATGGCTAAACAAATTGTGGTATCTGTTGGTGATGGAATACGATTGTGCTCAAAGGAATAACGAACTGGAGGAATTCCATGTGAACTGGAACAACCTCCAGGAATTGATGCGGAGTGAAAGGAGCAGAACCAGGAGAACCTTATACACACAGACAGATATACTGTGGCACAATTGAATGTAATGGACTTCTCTACTAGTAGCAATGCGATGATCCAAGACGTTTCTGAGGGACTTATGAGAAAGAACACTATCCATATCCAGAGAAAGAACTGTGAGAGTAGAAACTCAGAAAAAAAAACAACAACAATGGCTTGGTTACATGGATTAATGGGGATATGATTGGGGATGTAGACTCTAAATGATTACCCTAGTGCAAATATCAATAATATGGAAATAGGTCTTGATCAATGGAATTGCTTGTTGACTATGAGAGGAGTATGGGAGAAGGGGAGGGAAAGAACTAAATCATATAATCATGGAAAAATTCTCTTAATTAATCAATTAAATAAAATTAAAAATAAAAATAAAAATTGATCCTATTTATAGTTAATTAACTTTGCCTTGTAATTGCTGAAGTCATGTTTTTTTTTCTCTTAACTTGGTTCAGAAATTCAACTGGCTTGTAAGATGTTAAGTTTCAAAATCCAACTCTCCTGCTCATCTTTATTCTATTTTTGCCTCAAGGAAACCTATTTTCCTTGAGAGTTGTGGGTGGACATTAGGGAGTCTGATCTAGTATCTTAATACCACAAAGTTATCATTCAAGGATATTTGGTTTGCTATCCAAAGAAGATTGGTCCACTTTCTCTAAACTTGCAGATAGACTTAAACAATGAACATTTCTTAGTCACAAGAGAGGAGAGAGCCCCTCATTCCCACTTTTCAACCAATCATATTGTCCTTCAATGTCTCAGTTCTGTAACTAATCATCGATTTTGCCATTCATGTTATTGAGCTCTTACAATCATTCCTTGTTCATCTATGAAGTCTTGTTCTTCGTTCTATATTCCTCCCAAACTATATTTTTAATAACAAATTTCTATATAAGTTTTTCAAAATCATATGATCCATAGTGTCTCCTTCCCTTCTTCTTCCCTCCCCACTCCTGGAGCTGACAAGCAATTCAGTCTGGGTTATACATGTATTATCATGCAAAACATATTTTCATGGTATTCAATTTTGTAAGCAAATAACTTTTTAGGATCAAACCCCAAAACATATACCCTAATAAATAAGTGATAAATCATATGTTTGCATTTGCATATAATTTCTCTGGAGGTAGATAGCTTTCTTTGTCATAAGTCCTTCGGGATTGTCCTGGATCATTCTACAGCTGTTAGTAGCAAAGTCTATCATATCATTCCACAATATTGAAGTTACTGTGTATAATGATCTTCTCTGCATCAGTTCATGTAGATCTTTCTAGTTCTTCCTGAAATCATCCTGTTCATCATTCCTTATTCCATCACCATCATATACCACAATTTGTTCAGCAATTCCCCAATTGAGGAAAATCCCTTTAGTTTTCAATTCTTTGTTACCACAAAAAGAGCAACTATAAATATTTTTGTACAAACAGATCCTTTCCCATTAAAAAAAATCTCTTTGGGATATAGACCCAGCAGTGGTATTCCTGAATCAAAAGATAGGCATTCTTTTATAGCCTTTTGGACATAATTCCAAATTTTCCTCCAGAGTAATTGGATCTGTTCATAACTCTATCAGCAATATATGTGTCCCAGTTTTGCCACATTTCCTCCAACATTTATCATTTTTCTTTACTGTCATGTCGGCCAATATGATAGATGTGAGTTGGTAACTCAGAATTGTTTTAATTTGCATTTATCTAATCAAGAGTGATTTAGAACATTTTGTATGATTATTGATAGTTTTAATTTCTTTATCTGAAAACTGCCTTTTCATATTCTTTTATTATTTATCAATTGAGGAATGACTTGGATTCTTGTAAAATTGATTTAGTTCTTTAAATATTTGAGAAATAATGAAACCTATATCAGAGAAATTTCTTATAAAAGTTTCTCCTAGTTTGTTGTTTCCCTTCTAATCTTGGTTGCATTGGTTTTGTTTGTATAAAACCTTTTTAATTTAATATCATCAAAATTATTCATTTTGCATCTTGTACTGTTTTCTATCTCTCATTTGGTCAAAATTCTTCCTTTCTCCATGGATTTGATAGGCAAATTATTCTATGTTACTCTAATTTACTTATAATAGCATTCTTTCTGCTTAAATCATATACTCATTTTGACTTTATCTTGTTATAGGGTATGAGATATTGATGTAAACCTAATTTTTCCCATATTGTTTTCCAATTTTCCCAGCAATTTCTGTCAAATAGTGAGTTCTTATCCCAAAAGGTAGGCTCTTTGAGTTTATCAAACATTAGTTTGCTAAGGTCATTTACCTAGTCTATTCTATTGAAACACCCTTCTATTTCTTAATCAGTATCAGATTCCCCCCCAAACTATAAAAGGGAATTGTTTCCCTCATTTGAGGGTCTTAACATTGTTGGGAAAGCTAAGATCTCATTTAGTGGTAAATTCAGCAAGGTAACTCAGCAAATAGAGTACTGGGCCTGGAGTTAGGAAAACCTGTGTTCAAATATGGTCCCAGATATTTACCAGCTTTGTGACCCTGGGCAAGTCACTTAACTTCCGTTTTGCCTTGGTTCCACCTAATATAATGACAGGTAAAGCACAGTTACTAATAAATTTGAAGCTTCAAATTATTTGTGCAGATTGAGTTGCTATGATGCTTGATGTGGTTTTGCTACTTTAGTGAGAAAGCAAACTCCTCACATTGTCATCACTTTTTACATGGGCAACAGAGATTCTTCTAATTGCTCTCAAAGAAGTTTTGTCAACAGCCATAAAAGTCATCAACTATATCATAAGCAGGTCCTAGAATCACCACAATTTAAAAAATATTTCATCAAGAAATGGGGCAGAATATAAAATCCTTCTCTACCAACAAACAAGTTTTCTGGTTTTCAAAGGTAACAGTTTTGAAGCACTTGTTTGAATGGAGGGCAAAAGTTTTTCTTCTCTGAAAGAAAAAGAAAATCTTTCCTTGAAGCACTGAAAGAAAGGATCTTAGCCAAAATTTTAACTATATGAATGAAATAAATCTTTCATTTCAAGGTCCTAAAGTTTCTATTATGGAGGCTACTGAAAAATTACAAGCTTTCTTGGCTAAGTTGCTGTTATGAAAAAAGTAAGTGGAGGGCAACATCCTTGCAAAAGTGTCCAATGTTATAGGAAGTGCTTTACTGAAATGGAATTGAGATGTTAAATTTTGTGTCAATTTCTTAATCTGCAGATAATTGCAATTTTTTTAGAATTCTTTCTTAGATTTTCTGCCTTGATGACATTAAGATTCAACCACAGATTTGTAATTCTTTTTTCCCTAAAGTTATCTAAACTGTTGACCCAGCCAAAAGTGAAATCACTGATCTTATAAATCTGTCTATCTATCTATCTATCTATCTATCTATCTATCTATCTATCTATCTATCTATCATCTATCTATCTATCTATCTATCTATCTATCTATCTATCTATCTATCTATCTATCATCTATCTAACTAGCTATCTAGCTATCTAGCTAGCATCTACCTACATGTACATACATATGTACTACAAATGAAGTTTAATTTAAAAAGCATTGGAAAAACAAAAATTGATTGGATGTCCAACAAAATGCATATTACCTTGTCAAAGCCCCTGGTTTTACTAAAGCTAAACAATTATGGTCACAGTATATTAAAGAATAAAATATTTTAACTTGCCTGTGCTTTAGAATTAATAAGTTCACATATTTTATGTCACAATTTCATTTTAAAAATATCTTGCTAACTATATTGCACTGTAATTGTCTTTTGTCATCTCATGAATCAATTTTTAAACATGCCGAGGAGTCTATAGGCTTCACTAGATTGTCAAAGGAATCCATGATGCACAGAAAAAGTCAAGAATCCCAGGCTTCTTTTAGCTTTCAGACTGTAGTCCTATAATTCTAGATCTCTTCCTCCCATATTTTTCATCTTCTCATGTTCACTGAAATATCCATTTTTCCTAAAAAACAAACAAAAGACCTCATCCTTTGACAACCTTTCCAAAGCTTGTGGTTCCTTCTTGCACCCAGCTGACGTAGAAGTCCAAGGGGATGACTTGGCATATCTCTTAGTCTTCACCAACATTTTCAGACTCTCTCAACCACCATTTATTACTGACCACTCCACCTCTTTTAAACCTTTGCCCCCAGTTCTTTAACTTCCTAAATTCCTGTGCATTTTGTCTCCAGTCTAACATAATCATAAATAGGAGAGATTATACCTTAGATCACACAACAAGCCCAACAGAATTTTCCAGGTTCCAGAATTTTAAGTAAAGGCTATAAAATACATAAGCAGTAAATGAAAGGTAATATTGGGAAAACTAAAAAGGTAGGAGGATACATAATTTGATCTTGGATATTAATGAGTCTTGGTGAAATCAATTCTATAGCTAGATCATAACACTGGATGGTTATATGTAATTTTTTAAAGGCATAAGTAAAAGATTGGGAGTGTGGTGGTGGGGAATAGAAGTAATGGCAATAGAATTGTATATTAAAAGGATAAATACAAAAGAGTAAGTCCAGGAACCAGAGAGGGTAATGGAGAGTATTTGGGTAAAGATCAGTGGAAGGAAAAACAGAAGTTATTATGTCACTGGAGTTATGCAGGACTTAAATTAAAGGAGGCTTCAGTTATCCAGACATCTGTTAGACTTCTCTATCTGTCCAAAGAAAAGGGCAGCTAATAACTTCTAATAACTATTTTACCTTAGGGAAAAGTCCCCCTTCAAAATGTGAAGGAGTCAACAAGGGAAAATTCTATTATGGATCTGATTCTTATTAACAAAGAGAAACTTGTTTCTAGGATGAAAATAATGGGAACCTTGTGGGATAAGTGACTACTTTTTCCTAGAATTTATGATAAAGAAGGATATCAATGTCTAAAAAGGATATTAAAGAGATGTTTTGGGAACATCTAGAAAGATGATATGAAGAGCCAGCATAGTTTCATCAAAGGAGAAAAAGTCCAGACAGTTTGATATGTACTCAGATACTGAGGAAACAGATTTCAAAGGGTTCAGATAGGATGCCACAGAGATGAAATGTTTCAGAAGGAATGGACAATGTTCAGTAAAAAACATCCTGAAAATGCAAAGGGAAACAATTTCAAAGAAGTGGAAAAATGAAATTTCTCTGAAGAGCTCAATGTCTAGGGAACTCACCAACCAATTTTGAATTTTTTTAATGCACCAAAGATGGAAAGAAAGACAGGAAATAGAGTAAGAATTTTAGAGTGTGATACAATCATATAAAAACAAGGGATGCAATGTTCAGAATGAGCTGAGACAAGCAAAGGATGCTAAGTTCTACAAATTGTTTTGAGGAGTTTTTTGTTTGTTTCTTTGTTTGTTTGTCTTACTCTCTCTATTGGGGAAAAAAGAAGGCTTAAGGAAGGCATAGGATCATTACCTAGGACGATTGGAAAAATAACTAACAACAGAGAAAAGGAAGAACTATGCAATTCTTTTTTTCTCTATCATCTCTGTCAAGTAGAGGGACCTCTATAATGGAAATGACACAAAAAATGATTAACATGGAGCTGATACTCACAAGTAAGGACAATTTTAAGACAGAACATAGCAGCACTTGTTGAATTCAAGTCACCTGGCCCATATCCTTAGGTACCAAAGGCAATGTCAGCTATGATTGCTAAACCACCATGACTGATATCCTGAAAGACAATGAAAAATGTGAATGGTCCCATAAAAATGGCAAATGGCAAAGATGTTGCAATTTTCAAAAAAAAGAGAGGATAGTGGTCTAAATATCTCAGACCAATGAATTTTACTTTGATTGCTAGGAAAATTCTAAAAAAGATGGTAAAGAGATGTTTGGGGAATGACTTGAAAAGTGATACAAAGATCCAGTATTATTTCATCCCCAGGTTCCCAAGAATAGGTCTTGCCAGACTTACCCTATCTCTCTGTGTCTGTGCCTCCATTTCTCTCTGTCTTTCTCTTGACAAGATTATTAAACTATAAGATGAGGGAAATGCAGTGAGTTTTAATCTACATACATAGCAAGGTAGAGAAACATTTGGCTATTTAGTCTTTTGTTGGTTACTTGGTTAAAGACAGATACCATGCTTATTAAATTTGCAGCTAACACAAAATTTGGAGGAATAATATCTAATACAATGAATGACAGAGTTAGGATGTTTTAGTCTCCTTATGTAGAAAAGTAGAGTCTTCTCTACTCATGTAGCAAGATCTATAATAAGTTTCCTCTCAACTCCCTCCCCTGCCCTGCAACACCCCATGTATAGAAAGGGATTATAAAGATGAACACAACAAAATCTCACTTTTATCAAAAGAAGTCATATACTTAAAGTTCTTGGTAAAACTCTAAGATCTATATAAATGTCAGCAATTATATTATTATTATTATATTTCATCCCTTAAGCTCCACTTTACTCATTTTTTTCTTTAGTTCTGTTGTTCTGATGTTTACATGTTTACATCTTCTCTCTATCACTCCAATTTTAGTATATATGCTGCTGAAGCAAACATTGTTGTTCTGACGTTTGGTAGAATCTGGAACATTCTTTATTTTATACCTCATTAATAAAATTTCAATCTCTTTCTTATTAATTATTCAATCAGTTTGAGTCACTACTCCAATTCATTAAATATTAGTTATTTATATATTAGCTATTTAATGAATTGGAGAAGTCTCCTATTCCCATGGTAATAACTCTTATTTTCTATATATTAATTCTTTGAATCTCCTACAATTAAATAAATATTCAAATTACTACAAGTATATATGTATAATTTATTATATTAAAAATAAAATAAATGACAGCAAATACATAAATAATTATTTATAATATCTTTATTGTAAAAAATCATAGTCGGTCACCTGAAATTCTCACTATAATGTCAGTTGATTTCTCATTTGCGAAAACACAGTCATACTATTCAATATCTCTCAGGATAACAACTAAAGCCTCTTCTTACAAATTCTCTACTAAGATAAAAGTGAAAACAGTTTCATCAGAAAACATCTTTCCTCTTCCTTTCTTTCTATCTTCTCCAGCTTCTTTCTAGTCATGACAAGAAAACAATATCTTCAGCTTCTCTCAAGTTATCACTCTTAATAGTCTCTCTCCACAATTTATTTCATAGATCAGAAGTAAAAACCACATATTCGTTCCCTGACTCCATAAGCAAAAGCACTTCACATCAAAGCATTTTTTTTCAGCTGTCACTTCACAATTGCCTGCACAAGCTATCCTTTCAACAACATTCCATTTGGCTCTTAAAGATATAGTAACAATATCTTTAAGCTCTGGGTTATAGCTTTATTTTAACAAAGCTTTTGATAAAACATTTCATGACATTCTTTTAAAAAATAAAATTTTAAATTATGTATTTGACAAATGACAAACATTAGCATTTCTACATAAAAGTAGGACAGAAGATTGAACATGAAATTGTTAATCTTCCATGTGTAGTTGATTAACATTTAAAAAATATTCATATCATGTTTAACATCTATACAGTTCTTCTCGACCATATCTTTTCCTAAGCATCCTTCTACTCTTCTCTCTGAATTTTAACATGATTTTATTTTCTTCTTTTTTACATAATGATCATGACTTACCAAGTCCAATACATTCTTGCCTTTGGAATAAAATCTCTCCCCCACAACAAATAAGTAAAGACAAGAAATATAAATTTGTATCGTATATAAGTGTTATGACAATTTCTGAAAATATTTGTCTCAGTCAGTATCTATAGTCCATGGACTCTACCAGAAAGTAAGAAGCATGATTTATTATCAGTTTTCTGGAGTCATGATAAGATATTGTATTCATCAGAGTTCTGTAGATTGTAGTCCTTTATACTATTAAAATCCCTCTATAAATTGTTTTCCTGGTTCTGTTTATTTTGAACAGAGTTTATACAAATCTTCCCAGGATTCTCTGAATTCTTTCATCATTTGTTGTGCAATAATAATATACCATTACATCCTTTTATCATAATTTGTTCTGACACTCCTCTAATTGACCAGCACACATTTTGTTTCTAAGTCTGCTAAAACAAACAAAAACTGCTTTAAATATGTATGTATAGGTGCAAACTAGCTAGCTAGATGGATGTATTGGATCCTTTTTATCCAACTTTGATCTCTTCATGAAATAAGCTGAGTAGTGATATTTCTGGGTGAAAATATTTGCCTTGGAACTGATACTTAGTATTGATTCTAAGACAGATGGTAGGGATAAAAAAAAAAGACAGCAGTCACTCTGTAAACAACTGGGATTTTAGTGGCCTGCAAAATATGAATTATCATTTTTATACCTATATTGGGTGTATAATTCCAAATTGATTTCAAGAATATTTGGACCATTTCAGAGCTCCATGAAATTCTCTTTGTCCTCTCTCAGCCTTTCCAACAATTATATTTTTTAAATCATCTTTACAAATATTATGAGTATAAGGGAGAACCTCAGAGCTTATTTAAATGTCCTTATGATAAGGAAATGGCAAGAGATTGATTCTACAGAGTATAATTAATTGGATCCAGAACTGGTTGGACAGTAAGACTCAGAGTTATAAATGGTTCTTCAAAAATGTGGCAGGAGGTCTCCAGTGGATACCTAAGGATCTGAGCATTGATGTTTGACTGTTTAGTCTTTTGTCAATTGCTTAGGTAAAAACAGTCCATCAAATATGTAGCACAAAATTTGGAGGGTTACCTAACATACCATATGACAGAGTCAGGATCCAAAAGGATCTTGATGATTTCAAGCATTGGGCTGATTACAATATGCTGAAATTAAAAAAGGATAAATGTAAAGCCATAACTTGAGTACAAAAATAATTGTCACAAGTACAAGATGGGAGAAACATTAGAAAGCAACTGTTCACCAGGTCTGTTGATCAGATTCAATTTTGGCTTTCCAAATTTCCTGGCTATATCATCCTGGGCAAGTCACTTAGCCCCAATTGCCTAGCTTTTACCATTCTTTTGCCTTGGAACTGATACTATTAATTCTAAGGCAAATGGTAAGGAATTTACAAAAAAAAAATAATTGTTCTGTAAACAACTGGGTTTTAGGGTCCTGCAAGATCAATATGAATAAGCAGTTTGATATGATAGCCAAAGATTATAATATAATAGCTTTGAGGAATAGTGTTTTAACAATAAGAAGGTGATAATTCCACTGTACTGTATCCTTTTTAGTCCTCATCTGAAGAATGGTCTCCCATTGAGGTGCCAGTTACCCATGTATAAACTGGAGAGTATCCAGAAGAAGGAAACCAGTATGGTGAAGAGCTATGAGTTCATGTTGTAGGAGAATATGATGAAGGACAAATGGATATAGCAGAGTCTGGAAAAAAGATGCATTGTGGGTAGGGAGTGGATAAAAATAATAACTCCAGCTTTTTTAAAAACTCTACTATAAAGGAAAGACTAGGCTTGTTCTGATTGCTCCAGAAGACATAAAAACAAAAACAAATAAATAAAAAAATGGGTAGAAGTTGAGAAAAGGACAATTTGATTTCAGAAAGTATTTCCTAACACAGACCTGTCCAAAAGTGAAATGGACTACTTCAAGAGATGGTGGGCTTCCTCCCCTGGAGGTTTTCAAGGAGAATCTCAGTGACTGCTTGTCAGGTATATTATAGTGAGAATGTTTTGGTTTATAGATTGAACTAAATGGATGCTAACATCTATTCCTTAGAAGACTACAGTCTATAATAATTCCAATTAAAAATGTATCAAATGCTTTTTGTGTACAAAGGCATTAATTACTAAAGAAAATGCAACTTTGTAGTTGACATGGGTAGATCTTTTAAATCTCCTTGTGTCATGGTGGAATGGTGATGGCTCCTTATGTCTTAAGAATGAAGTCCACTTTGAGCTCACTCCTTAGGCTGGTGATGGCTAACCTATGGCATGGATGCCAAAGATGGCACTGGGCCACCCTCTCCCAGAGTACATTACTAGAAAGGCAGAGGGCCTTGGGCAGAGCTTCTGACATTCCATCTCTAAAAGGTTCACCATCACTGCCCATTACTAATTAACCCTTCTGAGCACTCTCTAATTGACAAGGCTATTTAAATTGGAATTTCTTTTGTCAGTAGAACAAAAAGTGATTATACATGAAGAACTGAAATATCTCCTGGTGGGGATGGTCTCCAACACTTCATTTATATGACACTTTTGCTCAAAAACAGTCAAGTGGATTCATCAATGATTTTCATTATTTATTATTCATTTATTTATTTAAAATAGTTATAGAGGTCTATTACTATGAGAGACATCATGGAGAAAGCTATCAAGTATTAATTAAGATCTACTGTGCTCAAAGATATTGGGGGAAAAAGACAAAAAGTGAAATAGCTCCTGTCTTCAAGGAACTTATATTTCATTAATGTGTCCCTGAATCTCAGAGAGTTAATGGTATAATAGGAAAGATAAGATATATGCAAAAGTAACTATAATACTATACTAGCTAGACTCTGATTAAAGCCATCAAAGGAGTTCTGGTTTCTATGGGAAGAGATTGTGAGAGGAGCAGAAGAGAGAAGTACTTCAACTAAGATGAATAAGGAACTAGGTAGTGCAATGGATAGAGCTCTAGGCCTGGAGTCAGGAAGACCTCCATTCAAATTCAGCCTTAGATACTTACCAACTGTGTGACCCTGGGCAAGTCACTTAATCCCCTTTGCCTCAATTTTCTTCTCTGTAAAATGAGCAAGAGAAGGAAATAGCAAACCACTCTAGTATTTCTGCCAAGAAAACCCCAAAAGAGTTAATGAAGAGTCAGGCATGACTGGAAACTACTAAACAACAATAGTTGACTTAGAGGAAAAACAGATACTGGGAAAGGAAATTTGGAGAAATTAGAAAAATTTGAAGAACAATGTAAGGCCCAAATAGAATTCTGGGATCCACTTCAAGCTTAAATAAAATAAATATAAATTCTTATATTTATATATATATATATATGTAGATGCATATATATACACATATTTACTTATCTGTATATATTTTATTGTATATATGAAATAAAAATAAATAAAAGAAAGTGGAAGGAAGAAGAAAAGTAGTAGGAGTAAGGAGCATCAAAGAAGATTAAAGAATGAGACATAAAGATCAAGGACTAAATAATTTTTTCTTTTTGAGGAAGATTCAAGTGAGTAAAGAAGATAATTGACAAGACAAAGCAAAATAAGGAGAAAAGGTAAGAGGAACAATTATTAGGTAAAACAAATTGAAGGAGTAGGGTAAAAAAGGAATAGACAGGGTATGGTACTGGAGTTTTTGAAGCTAACAAAAGGCAGTAGAGTTAGAGTAATTGAATTATGAAGATAGATAATTTAGAATAAATATAATCAGGTCTTTATGGCTGAGGCATTTACATCCTTGAAGAGTTAAAACAAAACAATGAAATAGGTTGAAAATTTCAACTGGTCTGGAGAACAGGAGGAAATTTGCATTGACATTCATTGGGTATATGTTTAAATTTTGACTATAAATAAGTGATTGCTATCTGTATTATAAAGTGTTGGGGTGCAGCGATGTGGCTCAGTGTATAGAAAGCCAAGCCTGGAGGCAGGAGGTTCTGGGTTTAAATGTGATCTCAGAAACTTCTTAACTATGTGATCCTGGGCAAGTCACTTGACCCCAATTATCTAACCCTTATGGTTTGTCCACCATAGAAATAATACTCAACATAGATTCTAAGACAGAAGATAAGAATTTAAGATAAGTAAATAAACACACAGCCAAACAAGTAAATATATAAAGTTCGCCTGATATTCCTGGAGAAGATGAAGGGATATGAATACCTTTCCAGATTATTCATGATAATGTAAAGTTTCTAAGGGGCAGCTGAGTGGCTCAGTGGATTGAGAGCCAGGCCTAGAGACTGGAGGTCCTAGGTTCAAGTCCAGCCTCGGACACTTCCAGCTGTGTGACCTTGGGCAAGTCACTTGACCCCTACTGCCCACCCTTACCACTCCTGGGCCAAGGGCGGTCCCTAGCCCGGATGAAAAAAGGAGGAGGGTTGGGCGTGGGGCTAGCAACCCCACCCTGTAAAAACTACATCTGCTAAAGAAACTGCAACCTAAAGTAGGGGCAGCTGGGCTAGCTCAGTGGATTGAGAGCCAGGCCTAGAGACGAAAGGTCCTAGGTTCAAGTCCGGGCTCAGACACTTCCCAGCTGGGTGACCCTGAGCGACTGTGTGTCCCATTGCCTACTGGTTGTGGCCCTATGCTCCTAGAATGGAGTCCCAGGATAAAAAAAAAAAAAAAAAAAAAAAAAAGTTTCTAACAAAAAAACAAGGCTTCAGTGAAATCTAAGCTGGAAGTGTGGAGACTGAAACATTATTTGGGAGGCTGAAAAGGAGGAGGAAGGGAAGGGAAAGAACTGATAAGTTATTAAGGTTAAAATGCATATTTAAAGCTTTTTCCTAGAGCAGAAGAAGTTGAATGACTTAAGGAGGAAGAAGACTTTTTTCTTCCAAAGAATTATATAATAGAGTCTCAGAAGCTATCAGGTGAGAGATCATCCAGGAAGGGTCAGAAAAAGAATAAAAAGATATTGATTCTTTACTCAGAGATACTGAGGCAGCAATTTGTCAATTCAATCATAACAATAGAGACATCTGTTGTCTTTCCTGGAATATATTCATCACATAACGGAGGACCTCCTAAAACTTGTCAAAACAGATGACTACTACACACATCTGGTGATTCATGTTAGCATAATAATATTGCCAGAAGGAACTAAAAAAGTATTGCCAAATATTATGACATCTTGGGTAAAAAACTGATGATCATATGGTCAAAAGTCATGTTTTCCTCCTTGTATTTTATAAATAAAATCAAAAGGGCTTTAATGGAAAAAAGGATGAGGGAAGAAGTTTGCTCATGTAGATCCATGAAGATAGATATAATAAACTCTTCCATTGAAGAAAAGGAATATAGAAGGGAAAAATTATTTGAGAAGAGAATAGCTGGTTAAGGTTATATCTGATGCAAAGTGAAGGGAGAAGAACCAGGAGATCATGTTGCACAGAAACAGTAATGTAGGATTCATGATGAAAAAATACTATCCACTTCCAGAGAGAGATGAACTCCACAGGCAAACTGAAGTATACTTTTTTCACTTTGTTTTTCTTGATTTTTTTTGGAAATATGGATAATATGGAAATAATGTATTGCATGATTTCATATGTATAATTGATATATTGCTTGCCTTGGTGTGGAGGTCAGGTGTAGCAAGGAAAGCGCAAAATCTAAAAAGAAAGGAATTTTAAAAAAACAATTTAAACCTTTGGCATGTGTAATTACATTGTTTTGTAGCTATAGGAAAATGCTTCAATATTATTTTATATTTTTATTGCATTTTGGACCCTCTGTGATTAAAATAATTGAAATAGAGGTGAAACCTCATTTCCTACACTTAAAATATAAAGATAGCACATTCCTGGCTAAAAATGAAGTACATCTAACAAAGGTGGGCAAGAATTTAATTGCTTTGAATTTTATAAATATAATCAAAAGGGCTTTAAGGTAAAAAGGATAGAGAAAGAAGTTTCCTTATGTTGATACATGAAGCTAGATATCATAAAGGATAACTATAATGAAAGAAGGACAGCAGTTGATATATACATAATTTCACAGGAGACAAGATCTAAGAAAGGAACCAATAGTAAAACTCTGGCTTCAAATGTCTATATAAAAATGCCCAAAGTTTAGGCAATAAACAAGAGAATTTAATGGTCCTAACTTAAGAAGGAAAATATGACCTCATATATATCACTGAGTCTTTGTAGGATGAAACACATGATTGGAATATGACTCTGGATGATTATATCTTATTTAAAATAAAAAGGATAAATGAGTGGGTGAGATGGAGTAGCACTGCATACTAAAAAGGTTAGGAATTCCAGAAACAAAAGGGAGGAGTCATGATAGAGAAAGAATTTGGGTTACCATCAAAGGAAGAAGAAACATGATTTTGTCTTTGGAATATACTGCTGAAAGGCAGACTTAGAAAAAAGAAAATTGATGGGATTTTTGGGAAACAAGCCATAAACTTGGCACAGAGACATGATATAGTAATATTAGGGAGAACTTCAGTTATCCAGACTTCAAATCCTTGGGAAATTCTAGAAAAGATCATTAAAGAGATAATCATCCAGAAAGGGGAAGAGACAGAATAGCTTCATCAAGAGCTATTCATTCCTGTTTGGCCTTATTTCCTTTTTTGGTAGGGTTACTAAATTTGTTGATCAGGGAAGTGTTATAGATGTAATTTAGCTAAATTTTAGCTAAATAGTCAATAAAATATCTCATGCTTTTTTTGTGGACAAGATGAAAGATGTAAACTAGATCATAACTGAGTTAGATAAATTGAACACGGTTTGAACAGCTGGGCTTGAAGAGTAATCATGATTGGTTCTATGTCAGCTTCTCAGGAGGTCTTCAGGAAGGTTCCAGAGACTTGTGTTCTGTTGCTAAATTTTTTAATTTTTTAAATTGGTGATTTGGATTGTGGGAGTCAATGGCCTGTGTCCTGAAAGATGATTTTTCCCTAGAGTTACCTAAACTGAGTGGATTCAGATTTGTTATTGAAAAAGACTACCTACAGCCTGACTTTGGCCTTGGGAAAAGGGATTGGGAGTAGAAAAACTAGGAAGAAAAATTAATAGGATGGAAAAGGAGGCCACCATCATTAGGGTGATGCTGGTAAGATACAATCAGAAGCAGATGCTGAAAGAAAAAACCATGAAGAAATGCCAGAATTCCACAGTGATAACGGTGATACTGTATCCAGGCATCAAAAAGAAAATCAATGCCAGGCAAAGGCTTGGGTGGCAAGATACTGCTGTGGGGAGGGTCTAAATTGGTCCTGTGATCCCTTCCATCTCCTAGCAGAATCCACCAGTTCCCTTCCCAGTTATTAGTCAAAGTAGCCTAATTTGATAGCTTGTTTGTTCTTTATCTGCAATTTTCCATTTAGATTTCATTTACCTACCTAAAAAAACACTGTTGGTCAGCAGAATATTCTAAACTATGTCATATATTTAGATGAAAGGAAGAGACAGAGCATTCCCTATTTAGAGAGACAAAATATTTGGTCTAGACTCAAGGACGGCTGAAAGGAATGAAACTGAGAGGCATAGCATTGGATTGTTACAAGCCTGCAAAGAAGCCAGATTCAAATACCTTTACTTTTTTTTTAAAGCAAAATGATAACCCCAATATTCTCAATCTGGGATAGAATAAAAGACAGACATTTTCCTTTTCCTGGGAACAGCCATTTAGCACTGAGTTTGAAAAAGAAAGCTATGCCTCCATGAAAGGTGGGGCAGTGAGTTGCTTAGAAAGGGAAAGCTCTGATTGAAGAAGAGTGAAGGATTACAGAATAGTAGGGGAATAAGTTATCTGGGTATGGTCCAATAGATTCTCTGACAGGGATATCTGACAGCTCAACCTATCTTGTATGCTTTTACCACCTACTGGTTATACATGAATATGATCAAATTAAAAGAGAAATTGTATAGTGTTGGAAAATATTTGCATTGAATTTCACCAATAAAATTATTTTTTAAAACATACAGGGAATTGAAATAAATAGATAGAATGAAAAGCAGTTGTTTCCCAAAAGAGAATATTAAGCACAGAATGCCAACAATTTTCAAAAGAATTGAAAACAGTAAATGAGAATATGAATTCATGTTCCAAATTACTAATAAAAGCACCTTTGGAGTTTCGCTTCATATAATAGTGTGTGTGTATGTAGTTAATGTTGGAAATGCTTTAGGAAGATAGAACCAATTGATCCAGTGTGAAATGATCCACCATAAACTTGATATTCCAATGTCAATTTACAATTATGTCAGAAAAGTGACTAAATTTTCTATATATTTTGACTCACTGGTTCTAAGGAAGTCTAAAATAGAAATCGAGTTCAAATAAATATAAAAATATTCACAATAGCACTTTGTAGTAGCAAAGAACCAGAATTAAAGTGGATTGCCATTGATTGAGGAATGACTGGAAATAAAAGATGGCATTTAAATCATGAAATATAGTTGTGTAATAAGTAATGCTGAATTTGAGTAATTAAGTTTCTGTGTCAGAATAGTACTTTTCTTTATTTCACTAGTGCTATTTAGATATTAATAATGTTCCTAAAGTACAAGAGTAGTGATGCTCTGATAAGCCCAAGAAAAGTCATAAAGTGCCTAAGAAAGTTTGCATAAGAAAACTTATTAAATAATAGGGTTTGTTATTATGAGTAATTTTCAACTTATGTGAAGAGTCCTGGAACATATTGGTCTTGTAAAACAACCATCTTACTGTACAAATTAAAATATGGCCACAGAAACTTACTACCCATGTAAGAGTATTCTGGGCAAATCACTTACTCTCTGTATGCCTCGGTTTCCTAATCTGTAAAATAAGGATAATAGTAACACATACCTAATACTGTTGTGAAAATTAAGTGAAATAACATTTATAAAGCACTTTGCAAACCTTAAATGGTTATACAAATGCTAGCTATTACTATTAAATCATGAATAGTTAGAGAAATGAAAATTTCAACACAACTCTCTGGTTCTATCTCACACCCATAAGACTGGCAAAAATGACAAAAGGAGAAAATGTTGGAGAGGTTGCAAGGAAACAAGCACACTAAGGCATTGTAAGTGTTTGGTCCAGTTATTCTGGAAAGGAGTTTGGAACTATGCTCAAAAAAATTACTAAATTTTGCATACTCTAATATTTAGATCACGAGCCTATTCCCCAGGCAGATCAAAGGGCAAAGGGACCTTTATGGACAAAATTGTTTATGGAAACTTTTTATAGAAGCCCAGAACTAGAAGCTAAGGGGTGGAGCACCTTTTGGGAAGGTCTAAATTAAATTATATTTAGATATAATGGAATATCATTGTAACATAATACATGATGAACAAAGAATTGGAAATTATGTGGTTGTCCTCAACTGGAGAATGGCTGAAAAAAAGTGGTGGCATATGATTTTGATGGAATACTATTGTGCTATAAGAAATGAAGAGTAGGATGATTTCAGACCTAAATGAACTGAAAGACCTGAACTGAAGAAATGAACTGAAAGAAGCAAAATGAAATGAGCAGAAACAGAAGAACATTTTACATAGTAATGGTGATATTTTTTGATGAGCAAGTGTGGATGACCTAGTCATTCTCAGTAATACAGTGATCCAAGATAATCCCATAAATTTATGATGAAAATATACTATTCATCTCCAGAGAAATAAATGATGGAGTCTGAATGCAGACTAAAACATAGTATATTACATAGTATATTTCCCTTTCTTCCTTCCTTCTTTCTTCCTTCTTTTCCTTCCTTCCTTTCTCTTTCTTTCTTCCTTCCTTCCTTCCTTCCTTCCTTCCTTCCTTCCTTCCTTCCTTCCTTCCTTCCTTC
>NC_058132.1:397542256-397576150 GCF_016433145.1 Gracilinanus agilis
GGAGGTCCTAGGTTCAAATCTGGCCTCGGCCACTTCTCAGCTGTGTGACCCTGGGCAAGTCACTTGACCCCCATTACCTACCCTTACCAATCTTCTGCCTTGGAGCCAATACACAGTATTGACTCCAAGACAGAAGGTAAGGGTTTAAAATAAATAAATAAATAAATAAATAAACCAGTTAAGATCCTGGAGAACCCATAAAGAAGTATAACTCCCTCCTCAAAGCAGAGAGATGGGAGACAACTTAAACATGATATGAAGTCAGAGGTAGTCACTGTATTTAATGTTTTTGTCTAGTTGTTTTCCTTTATGACAATGGGGATTCATTGTGGGAATGACTATGAAACAATTATAATGATAAGACTAAATGATAAGTTAAACATATTTTTAAAGAAAAATATGCAAAAGATGTGACAATAGAATAATTAGATGTAATTTCTAGATGGAAAGAATAAGTAGAGATGATTTGATGTCAGTGCCACAGGTCTCTAGATGAACGAGTACTTGCAACTGGCCCTATACTATTTAGCATTTTTGATAATGACTTGGATAAAATCATAGATGACATGCTTGTCAAAGTTGTCAATGACACAAAACTTGGAGAGGTAGGTAACATGATGTAATAGAACTGAGGTTTAACAGAGCCTCCATAGGCTAATGCATTAGACAATGAGACAAAATTTAACAGCACTAGATGTAAAGTCTTCCACAGAGATCTTATAAGTACCAAATGTTGGCTACGTGTGGAGGTGCATGCCTGTAATGCTTGCTAATGGAGAGGCTGAGTTTAGTGGATCTCTGGAGCTCAGAGTTCCAAGTTTAGTGGGTCAAGAGGTCAAATGTCTGCACTAAATTTGGCACTATCATGGTGAGTCTCTGGAATCTTGGGTAAGTAGTCTAAGAAAGGGGAAACCAGCAAGGCAAAGCTTCCATGTCTTTCAGTGTAGTATTAGTTCCTATTTGGGTGGGATAGGAAAATCTTGTCCCTAAAACAACAAAACTTATAAACTAAACTAAACTAAAAGCAAGGATAAGGTGTGGGAGTCATGATTTAGATAGCAATTTGTCTTAAAAAGGTCTAGTGGTTTGGGTAGACTCTAAGCACCATATGAATCAATAATGTGATGACAAACAAAAAGTTAATGTGATTTAAAAAAACAACACCTTTATTCTTTTTTGCTGCATTGAGAGGCATAACTTCATGGAATATCGGAATGATAATAATGACATAGTTTTGACCTTGTCAGACCATGTCCTGAAGACTGTGTTCAGTTCTCATTGTTACAGCTTAGGATGGACACTGATGAACTTTGGAGAACCTTCAAAGGATGGCAGTTGCTATGGTGAAGGGCCTTGGATCTGTGCCCTATGAGGATTAGTTGAAGGAACTATTTATGTTTTGCCTGGAGAAGACTCAAAGCAGACATAATAATTGCCTTGAATTATTTGAAAATCCCTTATGGAAGAGGGAAGAGGATTTAGACTTGTTGAGTTTGGCTCTGGAGGAGAGAACCAGAAGCAATATATGTCCATTGCAGAGGTGAATTTAGTATTTATGTGAGGAAAAGTTTCCTAATAAGTGGAGTCATTCCCAATTGGAAAGGCTATCTTGGGAGGTAGCAGGTTTTCTGTCACTTCTAGCAGAAGATGAAAGATCACTTGTTGGATGTGTTGTAGGGAGGATTCTTTTTCAGATATGGACTAAATAAACTTCCAACTCTAAAATTCTATGATCTTGTAAATAACAATTGGTAACTATACGATAAAGCTCTGGTTCTCAAAAAGCATGTCAAAGAAGTAATATATATATATAGATAGATATATATACTAATTTATATTCTATATAATAAAAATATATATTTACTCCACATTCTTCAGAAAGATATATTGGTCTAGGTCAAGCAATAATTGACATTTGAAAAGAATATTAATGTCATTCATTTTGTGACTTTAAACTAGAATACTAAGTGCTGTACTCAAAAATGTTTAACATTTGCTCTTCAAAAAAAAGTATTCATGATACACTTTTGAAATTAGTCTTCATTAAAATTTCATCATCCCTTTCTTAAGTATAGAAAATCAAGAAAACAATAAATTAAGCCCTAATTCATATCGTTTGGCAATTTCTGAGGTGTAAATGCTTACAATGAAAAATTTAACTGTGGGGCTCTTCATATAAGCTGGTTTCAATACACCCTTGATTGTTCTCCAAATAATTGTAATCATATATTTTCTATTTGGTTTAAGTAGTTTACATGAGAAGGTCTGGTATAAAATTTGTCTTCATGAAAAAAATTCTAATCAAATGATTTGACAACTTCATACGACCTACCTTACTCTTTAAAAAATACCCTCAAAATTATGGTTTAGGACAGTTATAAAGTCAGTAGTTTTGCATGGTTAAGAATATTTTCTCCTTTAATAATTGATTTTAAAGTGAAACAATGAAATTAATTGCAAGTATATTTCTTTTAAAATTGAATGTTCTGTTTAATCAAGACAGCATATTTTTGTGGACCCTCAGTTAGGATACTATAGATTAAAATCAGAACATCATAATAGAGAAAGAAAAAAAACCAAGGTGTTTAAAGTAACAGTAGATGGTGCTAGACAGGTGCAAAAGATCTGAAATAATTTTTTGAGGATACCTTCAAGATTACCTTGATGGTAAAAAGTTTCAGAAATGTACAGTTTAGATTTAAAAATTCAGAAGAACCATTTAATCAAAATAGTTGAATTGATACAAATAAAGACTAATACATATTCCTTTGTCAAGACAATGCTAAGGTTATGGTAAATTAACAAAGACAGAAACTTTAGCGACGAGAAGGTCAGTTCCTATTTTACTTTACTTTTGGTATTAAAGTCAATAGAATGTTAAATTTCCAAAAAAAGCTAAATTCCTATTGAATGTTATATTCCTCATTTAAAATGTGTGTTGGAAAGTTAAAACTCAAATCTGATTTTTCATTATAGTCATTTATAAAGTATTTTATAACTGAAAAGTATTTCATAAATATTTATATTAGTTAATTTTCATGGCAATGTAACATAGAATATTTTCTTTCTCTGTTTTACAGAAGAGAAAACCAAGATATTGAGTAAATGAACAAATTTCTCAAGGTTATGTAATAGATTTATTTTTCAGTCACTATGCAAAATGATTTTAAGCCTAGTGCAATCAGAGATTAAATTAGCATAAATAGCATTTGTTATTTATTATGAGAGGAGAGTATCTAGGATTATAGATGGTTTGTAATCTGAATCAGAGCTGGTAGTTCCCATAATGGAAATTCCTCAAACCAATGAAACCACAGGTCTTTGATATATTGATTTATCAGTGCTTATAAGCATGTTTTAAATAATCTTCATAGAAGTATATGCCTATAAACTGTACCACTCCTAGAACCTACTGAATACGTAGTCGTTGTCTGTATTCCCTCTTTTCACCCAGGAGTAAAGTTTCATCCATTAGCCAAGAAACTGGTACATTCCTTTTCTGTTCATTTCACAATGAGGTTTAAAAGAGAGACACACTCAGCAGCCTATTCAAGTCACACCACTGAGTGTAGAACAATGATTCCCTGGAGACAAATATTCTATAATCTTAAATTCTCAAGTACAGTGTGAAAGATGCACCTTTGCTTTAAAAAAAGTCATATTCCCTAATGCTGAGAAGTCTGAGGTTTCTTGGGTATGACAAATAAATTCCTTGAATATACATTTTGGAGTCCTTAAAGCTCAGAGGCAGAAAATTTAACATTTAAATTAAAGTTTTTATAAATTTGTTTATGAAATATTATAATTATGGATGGAATATGTGAGATCAAGTTCTCCTACTTAGAAAAGACAGGCATTTAATATAAAACTTCTTGAAGGCAGGGGTAGTTTTTATATAAAAAAGTTAAGGAAGATGGTGGTGATGAAGGGGGATGTCAAAGTATCTAACATCTTATGAATTATTAAAACTAAAAAGTAGAAGTAGTGATGCACATAGTATTACATTTATTTACAAAAGTGTTTATGTGAAAATGCATTTATCCATACCCTAGTTTTTAACAAATAGAAAATCATAATATGAATGCTAGAGAGTCTCTTTTCTGTTTGCAGTGAAGATGTATCCAGAAATTAATATGCATTGGGCATATTAGCCAAAAAGTTGAGGGGAGGGAGAATCCATGTTTTTAAATAACATAGAAACTATTCTTATAGATGAATAGCGAGTGACTTTCAAATGCTAATAATTGGGCTATGGTCTATTACTCAGCTATTTATATTGCTGGGAGACCCCAATTTGATACTAATTTTTAAGTTTTTGTGGCTTTTTGCCAAAGCAAGTAGCCCTATGGAGATGATATTCTGAACTTTTAAGAGAAAGAACTGCATGATATATAACCACTTGGAAGTCCTCACTAGAGACCTGTTTAGGGAGAGATTACAGTCTTAATGGAGACTCCCATCTCTCTTGGTCACAGGGTTATGATGCACTTTACAACTAGTGTACAGGGAGCTAGGAAGGGATTTAAACGAAAGACTGAAAGAAACCCTCCATAAACCCCAGCCAGATCAATCCTGGTTTGGAATTATCTGCCTCAGGGCTCTTGGAAGTGGCCAGATCATTTTTTATCTTTACTTTGAACATGGGACAGAATATTGGTTGACTAAATTTCATCTGAGTGCATATTTAACAGATGATTTCATAAGTCTCTTGTACTATAAAATTCTCATTAAAAAAAGATCTATAACTGCATCATTGTTAATTGTTTTCCAGAAACCATGATCTTAGGGAAAAAAACCAATAACATTCCTGGGATGGGTAACAACAGAGTAATAGATGGGAAATATGTTTCTAAGTTGCCAAAATTGTATTACACAAACTAAAAGAAAATGGTATAATGGAATGGCAAAGGAAGGGAGAAGAATTCCTGCTTATATTTAATTCATAGAAAAATAAAGTGGGGGGATCCCTATTGGCTACCTACACTGCAGTTCAATGGCACTGCCTTTGATCAGCTCAAAAGCAATTTTTTGATTGGCTGAGCTTGTTCTTCTCTAGTCAATGGATGGAGGTTTTCCTCCATCTGAAAAGGCATCACAGTAGGGGTTTGTTAACTACATTAAAAAACAAACAAACAGGGGCACCTGGGTAGCTCAGTGGATTGGGAGCCAGGTCTAGAGACAGGAGGTCCTAGGTTCAAATATGACCTCAGACACTTCCCAGCTGTGTGACTCTGGGCAAGTCACTTGACTCCCATTTCCTACCCTTACCACTCTTCTGCCTAGGAGCCAATACACAGAAGTTAAGGGTTTAAAACAAACAAACAAACAAACAACCTTTGGTTTGAGATAATCTTAAGATCTGTCCTGAGATGTCTTTGCTGCTTACAGTGTTTCTTATAGTGCCTATTAAAATTAATGGGAGAATATATTTAATGGGTTCAACTAAGTAATGCTGATTAAAAACAATTTAAAGGCGTTTCTCCCAAATTCATTTCTTAAGTCAGTTTTCCAAACTGTGGGTTGTACCATCCAAGGATAAGAAACAAATCCTTCACAGGTAGAATGAAGGAATGACCAAAATTACTGGATATTTTAAAGCAAACTGCCATATAAATATATCCTTTCTTTTTTATGAAAACAAAATTCATATCAAAGTTAACCAAAGGAAAACAAACATAATGAATTCATTCCATTTGAAAGTGAATTCAGTATACTGATTAATACATTATACACAAATGAGGGCAAAGTTGAGTCATTTTGAATCTTCATGATGGTTTAGGCTCATGATACAACTAAGTTGTACCCTCAAATTACTTGTTGAACTTGAATATAATGTATAAATTTGAAGTGAGTATTTTATAGAAGTTGAGTGCTTTGAGTTATATGTTTTTACAATATTCATTTTGATAAATTTAACACAACCTTAATTTTAAAAAACTGCAACTCCCTCCAAGTTACAATATTTAAAAATAGCATTTGTAATTTTTCAGTAATGAAATATTAGCTGAGGAAATGATTTGCATCTGTCATAGTCAGGATGAGTTTCAGTGATCATTAAGCTAAATGTAGTATATACTTGGAGATAACCATACTGCCCTTGGTTGTCTGTCTCTCTGTTCCTGTTACTGTGTTTCTTTTTCATCTTTGTCTTACTTTTTCGTTATTTTTTTTCTTTGTCTCTTCCTCTCTCTTTACTTAGTTCAAGAGCCCATTTGCCATAATCTTGATCCCCGAACTCAAATTTGTAGGATTCACCAATTCACTAGCAATGACTATATGATTTAAACTGGAGGTTCTAGGAAGAACTAAGTCAATTAGAGCAAAAAGTCACATTAGTGGAGGATATTTCCAATGTGAATATTCCAAGAGTGGCTGAATTTTTAGAATGAGGAAGTTTCTGTGACATGGTGGAGAAAGTTTTGTCAAAAAGTTAGGAATGCAGCTTAGCAAGGAATAAGGCCATGGCTGACCTGGTCCTCCACCTTAAAAAAAAATGGAGGTTACAATAATGTTGAAATCACTTTCACCTGCATTCCTTTTGTTTCCTATTTGGTCTGAAGGGAATAAAAGGGAAAGAAATTGAAATTTAATATTGGTAGAAATTTATTTAATGTACTACTCTGGGAAATTAAAAAGAGAAAAAGACTATGGATTGATCTCCATTTGTTCTCACCAAATATAATTTCTCATTTCATCCTGATATCCTCATTTATGGCTTGGTTGCTCTCTGCTTTCCCCAACTATCTCTAGCCTATTCCTAGTCCAGTCAGGACATTGCATCCATTCTTAGTATTTTTACTTCTACTTGTAGTCACTGGAGCAATGCTCCCAAACCATTCTCCTTGACATGTGGCAAAAGCATGGAGTCCTACAGTATCTGTTTCTTCTTTCTTCTTTTCTATCTCTTAGAGCAAAACAAAATTCCAAGCTAAAGTTCTTTTCAGTCCAAAAGATTTAGTAGATCTAGGAAATGTATGAGTGTATACATTTTAACTCATAAAATCTCTCTCTCTTAGTATGGAGGACAGATGAAATTGTGAAGTGTATTATTTATATTTCTACCTCTACTGAGCAACTATTAGCTGTCTTTCAAATGAAACTTGATCTCTCCTCTGGAGAAAAAACTAAAGGGACTTGAAGGTTGTTCTCCGTATTCAAGATTGAAAGTAATATGATTTATATATCTGGATCATAGCACACAATATAGAATTGACAAATTCTTGGCTAGAGATAAAATATACCTCAAAAAGGCCAATAAGAATGTATTTTTCAGGCATCTCACAGATTTAATTTAAATCTAAAATTAAAAGGATTGGTAAAGGACAAGGCAGTCTATGTATGTACCATTCTAGTTCTTGATATTCTGTTGTGCTTTCCATTAGTAAATTTAAATTTATTTAAACTTAAATATCAAAATTACTGTACCTATGATTCATTAACAGGCGAGGCCAATAATAAAAACACACAAAACTATTTATATTATTTTGACTAATAACAAGGTCAACACCAAAGTCACCTCAGATCTTTAAAATCAATACTTAACTTCTCTTTACAGGTCTGGAAACTCAATATTTTTCATTCTAAAATTCACTTTCCTTTAAAGTAGTAGCTGATAAGTCTTGTATGATCCCAAATATGGCCCCTTGATACTTGAAATTTTTCTTTCTCTCTGCTTGTAACATTCATTTTTTTAACCTAGAAACTCTGGGTTTGGACTCTAATGTTTCTAGAAATTTTCATTAGGGAGTTTCTTTCAGTAGGAGACAATTGAATTCTTTCTAATTTCATTTTGCCTCTAATTCTAATAAATCAGAGTTGTTTTCACTTATAACTTATGATGATAATAACAGATAATTTGGAGAAGCAGATAAATGTGTCAGGGCCAAATAGAGCTTCAAGTCAAGAGCCACAGATTGACAGGCTTCAGTGAGGAAGGAGGGGGTAAAACACTCCTGGATCTCAAACCCCTCCCCCTTAAACAGTTGCTGGTTTCAGTTGGTAATGAAAGCAGGAATGAGATTCTTCTGGTAAATTTCTGTTATGGCTGAAACCCCAATGATGTTCCTTTCCTTTAATTTATATTCCTCACAGATCTGATAGATGAGCAAAAAGAAGCTAGCTATCTAACTGTTGAGGACAGAGAAGATCTTCTTAAACTGGCAGCAGACAGGATTCAAATTAGATGTCCAGACTGAGTTGTGAGTATTCCCCCAAATAATTTCCCAGGCACAGATTTGAAGGTAAAGAATATATTAGGAAATAACAAGGAAAACTAGAGAGGTTAATGAAGGTATTTGAATAAGGAAAGGTGACCCTGAACTGTTAGGTTGATGCTGCCCTTCCCCCCCTTCACAGGAGGGGATGAAAGCACTTAACTGAACTTGTTAAATAATTTATATATATAATCACTAAATCACTAGGTAATTATATATTGATATTAATGAAGAATAATATTAACAAGCAGGCTAACCCTATGAGTAGAAACCACTGGCTTATGCTACAATGGCCACCTCAGCTGAACCCCCAAGTCTGGAGTAGAAAGCAGGGTGTCTGCTCACTTCAACCTCGACAAATTAACTGTCTCAAAACCCTTCTCAACTGCCCCCTCACCCAAAGTTCTCCAGGGGGGTCCCCTGGAATTCTGGGTGAGGCTGTCCCTGTACCTTTGCAGGGATTCCATGCTTTGCATTTCCACACAACACTTATTGAAATATAACATCCAAATTTTTTTGCTTGATTTCATTTTCAGGAATTCTGATGATTCTCTAATTACCTCTCATACTTGTTTTCCAAGTTAGTTACATTTTTCTTCTATTTTTTAAATCTTTCAATATTTTGAACATTAGAACAATTAGGACAATATTTTGTTCTAATATTTCTTCTTGTCTCATGACGTCATTGAATTCTATTGGCTGATTCTAGCATTCAATTAATATTACCTGTTGAAATGTATTCCACCTTCTGATCTAAGCTATTCTCTTTCCAACTCTTTTTTTCCCTTCAGAGCTCTAATTTATACTTATACTCTCAATTTTTTTCTGTTATTCACTTCTTCTAGACACTGTTGTAGTTTTCTGACCAATTAGTTTTTTTTACTCCTTTGAAGCTATGTTCATAATTCTTGAGGAACTTTCCTCTTCTGATTATATTTTGGAGGAAATGTGTTGACCCACAGTATTTCTTCATTGTGTTCTGTCTTCTGTATACTCAAAACTATAGAAACACTTCTTAATTTGGTACTTTGTGCCAAGATTAGCTTCTGTCCCATCCAGAACTCCTGGATGAGATGTCAGCCCATCTCTGGATCTAACCTCTATGACCTGAGAGCCTATATTGACTTTTAGTATTCTGATTTGTCTGCACTCAAAGTGATGATGTTTTGGGTTTCCATGAATCATCTGAGTTCAGAATTATATGGTCTCCAAAGCCTTCTAGAGTGTTATAAGTTAGACCACTCCAGATTTTAAGCCCCATTGGGGTACTCCAGGCAAAGAAGGCCCACCCAACTCCCAGACTGTGACACAGAGCACTGCAGTTTTAATTGTAGGAAAAGCCTGACTAAGATTTACTCCCTTGATAGTCTAGATTTGATGCTCGAATAAAATGACATTTGTGTAAGAAAAAAAGAGCAATTAACAAAAGGAGATTTATTTAGCCATAGCACAAGGATATTCCACAAGAGTGTTTAGTGAAGAAACCAACTTGATTCACTGAAGCAGAACTTTCAGTTTTCTATAGCTGCTGGTTCTGTTGCCCAAAACTTTTAGTTCTAGCTGGGGATCCTTTTGGTTTTTTATTTTGAGGAAAGTAGGAAACTATGACAATAGCCTGATTGCTACTCATTTCTCTGACTCAATCAAGTCTGAAGGACAAATCTCATTACCTTCTGTGGAAAATAACTACCTCATTTCACAAAGTGAGGGATGTTAGTAAATATCTTCTGTAGTACTGTCCCCATTGGAGGATTCACATCTAAGAACTCTGGACTTCCTGACCCTCCCTCCACCACCTTCCTACAGAAATTGTCTTCAGCACAGAGTGCTTCATACTGAGCCTGCTCCAGCCCTAGCACTGTTAGACTTGTTTACATTTGCTTAAGTTGTATTTTCTGGTAGAAAGGTCTGGTAGGCTTTTGACTATCTTTCTCGACAGCCTTTTCAGGAATGAAGAGATTTTCTGTAGTTACACTTTGGTTTTCTTGATCACCATTTGGTCTGTTCCTATTTTAGATATTTGCTAGAGTGTCTGGGACAACTGGGCTCCTCTGTGACCTTTCATGACATCATATCAGTCAGAAACCTCATCAGCTCTACTTAACTCAGGTTTACTGATTTAAATCTAAAATCATTGTCAAGAAGGTTAGAGTTACAATTTATATTTAACAGTAACATTGGAGTAATATTTTAAAAATTAAATATTCTTAAATTTGTCATTAAAAGGTATAGAGAATAAAATGTGAAAGAGCACAATCAACGAACTTCCATTGTCCTAAATTGGAACATTGAAATAAGATTTCTCCAAAAATGTTCATTCATGAAATAAGTTCGTTGGGTCAAAGGATAAGAGATAATCTAGTCCAATCCCCCTACACTGCAACAGAGGTAGATAAGGCTCAAGAATGTAAAGTGAATTAAGATCATATACATCTGGTTATTATTAGGACGATCAACAACCACTCTTGTTCCTATCTCAGGGCTCTATTCATTGGACATATTGCCTCTAGTATTTTTTGTAATATATTATGTCTCCAAATTCCACTTTTGGAGACTTTTAAACTTAGATTGAGAGACTTGGGACAAGAATGAGAAACATTTCTGTTAGATTAACATTTCTGTTAAAACCAACTAACAATTTGAGGGCAGGTATACATTTTTTAAAGTCTGTATTATGTAAAATAAAGCAATAATAAAACTCGTCAAAAGTTAAGAGCTCAATACCTTTGCAAGGGTAGAGGGAACTTTAAAATATAATGTTTCTCATTAAATAATCTACTTTTGACATATGTATACAATAATCAATATTTTCTTTTATCATTCATATAGAATCATAATAGACTTTGCAAGCATTAACAGAGGAAGTTTATCACAACTAGACATTTGATGGAATGTAGCAGAAGAAGCTTTGTTAACAATAATAACAGTTAACATTTATATAGAGCTTAGTATGTGCTGGACACTGCACTAAGTGTTATACTAGTCTTTTCTCATTTGATCCTCACAACTCTGGGAGTTAGGCGCTTTTATTATGTGTCCATAAAAGGGAGATAATTGTTAAAAATAATATTGATATAGATGGATATATATTTTATGGATGAGGAAACTAAGGCACACAGAAGTTAAATGACTTGCCCAGGGCTACACACAGGAATAAGTGTCTCAGGCTGTATTTGAATTCAGAACTTCCTAATTTCAGGCTCAGTGCTCTGTCCATTGTACCACCCAGCAGTCTAGATGCTTATTTTAATGAAGGGAATATCTGTAAATTAAGCAAGTCTTTTTTCTTTCTCATTTTATGTATAGCATAGATTCAGACCTATCAATGACCTTCATTGGAATTTAGCCAAAATTCTAGGTTTATTACCATAAACTTTGCCATCCTCATTCAAAATATCATCCTAGGCATTACATTGTATGTGAGCATGACAATCTTCCAGAGTTTGCAAGTAGAATTAAACCATAGAAGCATTATAAGATGTTTTGAACCAGTTCTACAACATGCCACAGAAATTCCTTCTACTTTTATTCCATTACCGATGGAAAATTCAACCTGAATGTGTACATATTTGTGCTAGTGTTTGTAGATGTATTTGTGTGCCTGTGTGTATATTGTGTGTGTGTGTGTATGTATGTATGTCGAGATCACAGTGGGAAAGGAATACAGTTTATAAGTTGGAAAGAAGTTGAAAGGTGGCAAAAAATTTGAAAAAAAATTTTTCCCTTCATTATGTATTGCTGTGGCTAAAAAAGTTAAAAATAGAATTTTATTAACATAAACACCTATTATTTAAAGTGGAAAAATTAATGAAATCTCAGATATAGACCAAAAAAGCATTTTTAAAAAATGAGCGAATAGTACTTTACAGAACTAGCTGATTCAATACCCCTGCTTTCACCCAAATATATGCAGAATTTAGTTACTACAGGAAAGATATGAGCATTTATAGAAGCAATTCAATTGATTGGTCTTAATCAGCATCTAACCAAGTTCAAATCCAATTTCACAAAACTGAACAGGGTATCTGAAATTTTACATGATGGAAGAATAGAATGAGTGAATAGAATAAAGTGAATAGAAATTAGAATAGAAATAAAATAGAAAAAAAGAATAGAGTGAATAGAAATTAAATTTACAATTAAATTTTCTTGTTTTAGGTCACTTTTTAATTTCTCCTACTCCTGAGAATCCTCAATTCTGAATACAGCCTCAATTCAAAACTGGATGTTTTAAGTATTCTCTTTCCAGTGAGGAGAAATAAATGAGACGAATTTTCTTTGATGTCTCTTATTGCGTTCACTCCCTGTCCCAGAGTGTTGTCATTGTTGTTTTTTTGGTTGAGTAAATCAAGGCTGTCTCCTACTGAAATTCAAATTTTAATTAATGTGTGAGCCTCCCTAATATTCCCACTTATGCTTATTGAGTTTTTAGACCAGCATTGGGAAAAAGACTTTGATTTCTTCCATTGAAATTAAATAGAAAGATTCTGTAGAGATAATGAGCTAGTTAAAAATAAATATTTAAGATAAATTATACTGTCCAATTGAACTCTGTCCCAGAGGTGTTTACATGACTATGTTTGGCCATTGTCCACAAAAAGAAGATTAGAAACATTGTTGGAAAAATCACAAACATAGACTTTCTTGTTTAATAAAAATGCAGAAGTGATTTGGTAATTAAACATAACAAAGTTCATGCTGCTTATGAATAGCATATATTTAAATTAGTTTCTAAATCTATATTGTTTAGAAAACAAGGAAACAAACATTGCTTCCTAACTCTCTGGGTTCTGAACAATATAAACCTGTTGACTGGCTTAGAGTCTAGGATTACACTCATAAGATGACAAGGGAAAATCACTTGTATATTAGAGAAAAATAAGCCAAAAACACTTAACAAAGAAGAATAATCCTTATCCATGACTTTATCAATTGATGTGGACAAAAGGTCAGGTACACCACAGAAAATCTTCCTGCACTGATTTACATATTTTGCAGTTAAAGGAAGTTCTGATACCATAGAAGGGATCAGATGTAAGAATTCTGGATTCCCCAATTTGTCCTGCATTGTTCAGAATGGTAGAAGTTAGCCATTTGAATATTTTGTCTGGATCTGCTGTGAACTCTGGGAAGCAGTATTTAGAGTAATACAGCAAAAATCTTTCAAGATTATTAATTCCAAGTGGCAATATCTTGGGGATTAAAAAAATGGAAGCCTCTGAACCCAGAAGTCCAAAAGTGATGGCAGGGGAATAGTTGTGCTCTCTAAGGATTGTAAAATCTAAATTAATATCCAATAACTCTAATATTTTATGACTTATTAATAAACACTTGAAGTAGAAGAAATAAAAGAAACAAAATTAGAAAGCCTAAGTAAAGAACACATGAGTAAAATTCTCCTGCCTGACTCTCACTCAACCTTCACAGACACATTTTTGGGAAAAGAGAGGAAAAGAGCTACACAAAACTTATATCTTCAGTACGTTAGTATGTAATGTGAGAAGGAACATGGGAAGCTGGGAAAGAGAGTGCTCTAATTCTCTGGGGCTCTAATTCGAGTCTTTTTATTTTTAATCAAGTACTCATATCAACACCATCTGCTGTCTCTTATGGAAGCATATTTATTTATTTAAAATATTAATAAATAAAGCCTTTCCCTTAAAGTTCTTTCCAGGCTCTTAGGAGAAGCCTCTTAGAAAGGTGAATGACAGATTGAGGACCAATAGACTTTTCATTAGGTCACACTCTGTCTAGGCTTTCAGGGCATTATTCTCTCTTGGTTCTCCTAACTATTTGACATCTCTTTCTCAGGCTCCTTTGTTGGGTCTTCATCTACATCAAAATGGGTATCCTCCAGGGCTCTGTCTGGAGTCCTCTTCCCTTCTCCCTTCTTTACTATTTCACCTAATGATCTCATCAGCTCCCATGGATTCAGTTATCATTTCTGTTTCTTAAATGTACTTAACCACTCCTAAGCTCCTTGTTAACCTTCAGGCTACTATCTCAAATTAGATGTCCTTTAAACTCAACTCATTCAAAATGAACTCATTCTCTTCCCCCTACAGCCCTCCCTTCTTTATCACTTTCCCATTATTGCTGATAGCATCACCATTCTCTCAGTTACCCAAGTTCACAATATAGGTGAATTAGTCAGTCAGCCAATCAATAAGCATTAGTTAAGTGTCCACTATTTGTCAGGTATTAAGGTAGGTACCAGAGATGAAAAAAAAAGTAAAAGATAAGTCCCACCTTTCAGATATTGTTCACAATCTAATGGGGGAGACATCATGTAAACAACTATGTAAAAACAAGCTATATACAAGATAAATAGGAAATAATCAACAGAATAAAAACATTAGAATTAAAAGGAATTGGAAAAAGAAGATAGGATTTTCGGTGGAACTTGAAGGAAACCAGAGAAATCAAGAAAGTAGAGATGAAGAGGGAAAGAGAGAGAGAACATTTCAGGTATTAAAGGCAACCAGTGAAAATGTCCAGGGCTGAGAGATAGAGTATCTTGTTTACAACAAGGATGCCAGTGTCACTAGATCAAAGAATAGAATGGAAGTGTGATGTAAGGTCTAAGAAGGTTAGAAAAGGTAGTGGTGGGACAGTTTATGTAGAGCTTTGAATATCAAGTAGTTGCTCCTCAAGGCACTAGATAGCCACTGGAGTTAATTGAGTAGGGGGATGACATGACCAGACACTTCATGTTAGGAAAGCCACTTTGACAGCTGAGCAGAAGATGGACAGGAGTAGATAGAGGCTTGTGGCAGATGGGACAACCAACAGGTTATTGTGAAAGTTCAGGTTTGAAGAGATGAGAGCCTGTACCAGGGAGGTGTCAATATTGTTATAAAGAAAACACGACTCTGATACCACTATGCTTCTAGAGGATATTGGTTAGGGAAGCTGTGTCTTTGTATTCCCCTAGGAAGCTGGTGACTGGGGAAACACCAACCCAATCACCCTTGCTGGATGATATAATTCCCCTATTCTAAATAACAGTGCCCAGGCAGGACCCTTAATGGTCTGGTAGATGAGTAACCCTTTCAGGTCCCACCTGGGGTTGGATTAATTATTAATATTGAGCTCTAATTAGCCTTGGATCATGTTTTCATCTGACTGCGTTGCTCCCCGCCCCCCCAAGGGTTGTGATATAATGACCACTCAGGAAGGTACTTAATGAAACTTTATCTATTGATCTTAAATAGGGAAAGGAATAATCAGAAACAGATTAGGGATAGGAGACCCTGTCACACTAATATCTATGATCAATAATACCTCAGAATTGTAGGCTGTTGTTTCAGTAAAGCTGGAGCTATTGTTTGACACTCCTTTGGTTCAGCTTGGCCGCTGCCAAACCAGAGAGGGCAATCTGCTCTGTTGGTACAGATATTGTGATTTCTCTCAGCTTCCTTATTATCAGTTTGTAATATGTCAGCCTTGACAGCCTTCAGGAAATATCCACCCTTACCTCCCTCTTCTTCTTCACCTACTTTCCTCCCGTCCACCACCCGGGCCCAGATACCTAAATAGCTAATGATTCAAATGCCTAAAGATCTAGGGAGATTCAGGGAGAACCAATGACCCATTGTCAGGTATCCACAGATCAATGCTCCAAGACCCAAGATCAAAGATAAATGGTCAAAGGCCAAGGACCAAATCAAAAAGGCCAAAGACCAAAGACCCCCTCCCAGATGGCTGTAAGGGGTATTTATACTCTCAGGCCAACCACCTTTGCCCTGTCTTCACGGCCTCTGGGAACATTCCAAAGTCTCCAATTGTCTTCACCTGTCAATCAAGGTGAGACTAACAATTCTCAGAGTTTGAATATAACAATATCAAAGGGCAGAGAAGTAGGTATAGACAAGAAATGTTGAAAAAGAGAAGTTGACTGGCCTTGGCAGCAGCTTGGATATGGGGAAATAGATGAGAAATAGTGAGGAGCTGAGAATGATGCCTGGGTTGCAAGCCTGAGGGACTGGGAGAATGTGGTGCCCTCAATAGGGATAGAGAAGTTTGGAATATGGGGGGAAATACTGAGAGTTTATTTTTGTACATGTTGAGTTCAAGATATCTACAGGTCATCCAATTTGAGATGTCTAATAGGTGGGTTGAAGATGTAAGACGGGAGGTTGGCAGAGAAGGTTAGGTCTGGATCAATATGAGTATCTTCAATCTAGAGATGATAATTAAATCCATGGGAGTCAATGAGCCACCAAGTGAAACAGTTGGTAAAAAAGGAGAAAATAAGAAGGGTCATGAACCTGTGGTAATATACCTACAGTTAACAGGCATAACCTAGGAAAGGAGACTGAGAAGAATGATCAGATAAGTAGGAGAACCAAGAGAGAATAGAGACCTGAAAAACTAGAGAGAAGAGAGTATAAAGAGAAAAGAGTGATCAGCGGTGTCAGAGACCTCAGAGAGGTTAAGAAGGATGAAGACTGAGAAAAGGCCATTGTGTTTGGCAATCAAAAGGTAACTTAAGAGTGATCAGATTCTGTTTTATGATGAGGTTAGAAGCTATACAGTAGAGAGTTAAGAAAATAATGAGAGAGGAAGTAGAGACACTATAGATAATCTTCTCAAAGAGTTTAGCTATAAATGTCAAGAGACCTATGGGAAGACAGTTAATGGGGATGCATGGATCAAGGGAGAATTTTTTGAGGACTAAGGAGCATGTTTCTAGGTAGTAGAGAAGTAACCAATAGATAAGAAGAGATTGAAGATAAATGTGATGGAGTAGGGGAATGATAAAGGAAGGAATCTGCTGGAGGAAACAGGATGGAATGATGAGATCATTTGTGCCATCGTAGACCTCTCACTCTATTTTTTGTTGGGCTGTTAATTTCCCCTTAATATATCATGCATGTACACTCTTCTCTCCTTTGCCACCATCCAGGGAAGATTAGTGTCTCTAATGTGAGGCATATAAAGCCTTTCCCTTTTCAGGGCAGCTATCCACCTGTGATGGCCACTTTTCACCTGTGGCTTTAAGAACTGGATGTAGAATGCACAGAGGCCAAAGACTGATAAAAAAATCATCTAGGCAGATGGGCTAAACCAGGTTGAAGGTAACCAACAGACCTCAAATCACTCCATGAGTTAGGAAGAAGTCTGCCCCAAGCATGTTAGACATCTCCTGGTCAAATGAGCGAGTGAGAATAATTTATGAAGGCAACTGAAGCAGGTGATGTGGAATGCTTAGAGCTTGGTCAGAAATGGAAGACGCCAAGGTCATCCACTGTATCTTGGGCCATTGCCAGTCATCTTGGCTTTTGTTTTATAACTGGACTTTAATGACTGGAAGAGAGAGTGAGGCTGACCATTCTGTGCAACTCTGCCTCATTTAAATCTAATTCATGCTCAAGTCATGACATCACACTGGGATGTCATTGGTCCTCCATGAAAAGAAGGATGAACAAATGCTACCTTGGGTGCAGATCTTAATCTTCCTCACTCTTGGACAAGTACCTGCTTGCTAGTTTGCCACAAGTTTCTCCCTACCCCAATCTCCCCTCCACTCAGCTCTCCAATGATCTTCCTAGGGTGTAGGTCTGACTATGTCACTCTTACCCTGACTCAAAAGACTCCAGTAGCTCTCTTTCTATCCTCCAGGAAAAAATACAAAATCTTCTGTTTGCCATTCAAAGCCCATCACCTCCACTCCCGACTTTCCAATATTTTTATACCTCACATTTCCCAACATACCCTCTAGTCCAGTGATATTGGGTTCCTTGCTGTCCCTCAAACAAGACACTCCATCTCAGTTTCATGAATTCAAAAGTTCTGGGGGCTTTTAGTCCACTCTATTTGGAGCTGGCTGCTGTCATGGAAAGCTTCTGCATTAGAAAAGGCAATCACCAACAAGAAGAGTTCTGCCTCAAGCCTGGTCATTTTTATCTGCAGAGTTGTAAGGATAATGAGGAGCCAAAGTAAAATATAAAATGCTTGATTAGCAGTCTTGTGAAACTGCTCTGATAAGGTTTAACCATCAGCCTCCCAGCAAATTAGAACAGTACTTATAAGTAAAATTACTGAATCCTGTTAATGTGCTTCATGAGTCTTTATTGTTTAGTATTTCTTTTCATGCGTAGGAAATTACCTGTCCCATAACTGATACATATTGCACATTTAGTCCCTCTCTTATTTTCCCCTTTGGGGAGACCTACACCTTAAACAATTTCTCTGTAGGAGACGGGGGGGGGGGGGGGGGAAGGGACTTAATGAGCCAAAGAGCAAGGGAAGTGAGAGCTCCTTCTCATTAGAGGCCAGGCTCCCCTAGACTGAACCTAGTTCAAAAGGCATGCCTAGTCTATACAGGGGCTGGCCCAACATTTCGTTCCCCTGTGGGTCCAGTAGTGGTGCCTCAATGCTAAAATAGAAAGAGAAACAATTCTGTAGAGTAAGAAAATAGAGATTCATCAAAAAGAAAGTAGTATGGATGCACAGAGAAGCTACTGACCAATTCAGTTTAAAAAATCACCTGAAGAAGATATAAAAGAGGAGATATCAGAAGATGAATAAAAAGAATGAGCTGATATAGGTGAAAAAACTGCAGGAATGATAAAAAGATTTTAAAAATTTCTAGGGACAAGGAACAGAGATGGGATAAGATTGCTGCCTGGGGTAGATGATGCCATAATAAAGGATGATGGAGATAGGATGGAACTGCCTAAGTATAATGTTGGGTTTTTTTTTTTCCCTACCAAAGAGAATGGATGATATTTGGAATGAAAAGAGTAGGACACAAGTGTCTAATACAGAGTTGATGTTGTTCAGTTGTGTCTAGTTCTTAGTTGACTAAACTTAGGGTATACTTAGCAGAGATAGTAGAATGGTTTACTATTTCCTTCTCCAGCTAATTTATAGATGAGAAAACTGAGGCAAACAGGGATAAGGGACTTGTCCAGGGTCACACAGCTAGTAAGTGTCTGAAGCCAGATTTGAATTCAGGAAGATGAGTCTTCCTGATACTAGGCCTGGTTTTCTATCCACCTTGCCACCTAGCTGCCCCAAAGTGTTGATACTCAAGATAAAATAGTAAAGTCAAGAAGACAGCACCTAGCTGTAAGTGAAGAATTCATATCATTAGATCCAGATGAAGGTACTAAAACAACTGGGAGATATGACTGCTGAGGTGAGGTTTCTGATCTTAAAAATATCATGGAGAATGGAATGCAGTTCTGTTGAGGGACAAGGTTTGTTCTCATTTTAAATGGGAAAAAGAAATTGATTCTGAAAAATGTAAGCTAGTAAGCTTGACTTTGATTCTTAACAAACTTGTAGAATGAATAATTAAAGAGATATTTAGTGAACTACTAGAAAAGGAAACATATCCTAAAGAACCAGCATGACTTCATCAAGAATAATCTCATTTCTTTTTTTAAAGGGTTAATAGATTAATAATTCAAGAAAATGTTTTGCTATAGTTTACCTTGAGTTTCACAATTTATTTAACAAAGTCATGCTATTTTTATGCACATACACAAAAATATGTGGGCTTGACAATAGAAGAATTAAGTGAATTTGAAACTGAATTGTCTGACTCCACAATAAGTATTTCAATGGAAACTTGAAAGGAGGTCTCTACTGATTTTTTTCAACTCCTAGATAAAATCTTGCCTTCTACAGAAAGATTTTTCAAATCTGTCTTATTTCTAGTACTTTCTCTGTTGATTATTTTCAATTTCTCCTATACATAGCTTCTTCATACATGGTTGTTTACATGTTGTCTCCCTTATTAAATTATGAACTCTTCAAAAGCAGCTTCTGTCTTTAATTTTGTTTGTATTCCCCTTAGCACATTACCTGGCACACAAGAGGCACTTAATAAATGTTTATTGATTTGACAAAGAATTGAAGCCAAGAATAATAATTACCATAGCAAGGAGGCCAAAGAAACCTTTGGACCCATTCAGATATCCAACACTTAATCTCTTTGTTTAAGGGTGAGATATGGTTGCCAAGGCCAATACTGGTTTAGAATATAAGCTCATTCTAAAAATCATGTGGAGAAAACATAATGGAAGATTATGAGTAGTGTGACCTATGAGAGAATGAGAGACAATAGAGGCAAAGAAAGAGTCAAAGAAAACTTGGTGAGTCCCAACTAAGCAGAATCATCCTAGAAACATTTAAGGGTGAAACTAGGACTATAACAGAGATTAAAAAATGGAAAAGATCTGTAAATAATTTTATAACAATATTTTTCACAATTAAGGCCAGTGGAACTATCAAATTTCAACTTTAACAGTTCTAGCCCCCAGACATGCTGCATGAGGAAATGAAAAAGGCACAGAAGAAAATGTATGTCCTGGAGGAGATAAATATTTAAGGGATTTGATTAGGTTTCTGAAATAGACAATGATTCCAAAGATGTGGGAGGAATCTTGACTTATGCCTCAAAACATGTTATTGTTACAATTAGGAGCTTATCTGAGATCTGAGGATCTAATTCTAATCAACCATGAATGTATAATCTCTTTTGGAGAATTGTCCATATCTTGAGGGTTTGAATTTCATGGTACTCCTTGGCCCAAGGGACTGAGGCACTCTTTTCCTTTATACTAATGGGCATCTCTGTTCTGAAACCATGTATATGTGAATGAGATTCAGTCCTGAAGAAGCCTGACTCTCTAAAAAGTGGAGGGGGTCAGCCTCAGTTTCTCATAGTCTTCAGCTAATACTCCCACATTAGAGCATAAAGTTTATATTTCGCTCATGTTTAGGGTCTTCCCAAAAGTGGGGAGTAAAAATGGTACTCAATATACTTTGCACATCAAGTATGCAAGTTATTTACCACATATACACACATACATACATATTAATATAATGTTTATCATAAAAGATTCATAAGCATGTTTTAACAAAATTGTATACAAGCAGCAGTTATGAATTGTAACTATTGTTATACTCTGTGTGAAGTTGAGGTTAAAACATAAAAAATGAAGCAGTTTATGGGACAGCTGAATTGGCATTTTAGCTTCTACTCAGCTTTTCTGTCTTACTCAAGGCTCATATCTTCTGAGGAGCCAGGCAAGGGGATTGAATTTCTTCTTTCTGTTGCTAGTCATTCTCATTGATTTAGAATCTTCTCTTATTGCCAGTCAATTCTGACTGCAAGACCCAGATATTCCTGACGTCTGGAACTCAGAAGGCTGGCCTGGTCCACCCAGGATCACTATTAACTATGCCTGGAGAAGTAAATAGAAAGTCAAGACCCAGGCTTAGCATCCCTGCTCTAGCTATGAGCTATGAGTAGTTTGCCATTTCTATTGAGATGAGAGAAGGGCATCAAACCTTTCTCCCATCTTCCTGGGAGATGTTTGAAGGATCTTAAAATCACCTACAAGTGAGAAGTGAGGGTAAAGGCTGGGGTCACTCCCTTTAAAGTCCTCAGAGTGGACCACTCTTCTGGCAAATCCTATCTGACACAATCTCCCTCCCCAAATCCATTCATCCATCCAGATGGAGGGGACCAAAAGACTACCAGAGTTTACTGTATTATCCTAAAGCAACAAGTGTTTAAGAGGTGAGTATGTTTTTCTAGAAGTGGCCAAGAAAAAGGCTTTTTTCCTGGCCACTTCTTATTGACCACTGCATTATCCTGCTGTTTATCTCAACCTCACCCCATTACAAAGATAGGAGAAGGAGAATAGGTAGGCTTCTATAAATGACATTCTACAGTAGTCCATACCTTTACAGTAATATAAATGTTAAAAATTACAAAGAAAACAAGTTTCCCTCTTTTTTATTTATCAATTACAATAATTGGATCCAGTAGAACAAAATATTACCTTAAAGTTTCTTCTGGAACAAGATGTTTTCCAGGCATGGGTCAAAATCATATAAGACTGTGAAAGATGTGACAACAGAGAAAACTTTATTTCATGATCATTAATTATAGCTATTAGTAAAAATCCCTACTGTCATGGAGGTTGTCCAATCCAAACCAATGACCAAATTAAAGCGGGAATTCCAAGCTCCTGTTTATAAATGGCAATGTGTTAACTGAATTGAAGCCGAAGAAGACTGAAAAGTCATTTAAATGATAAGAATAATTACTCAAAAGAGTTCAGACAAAACAAAGTGGATAAAGAACATTTATTTTCAGAACAGGTAGGTGGTTCAATAGATAGACAGGACTAGAGACGGGAAGTCATGGGTTCAAATCTGGTCTTGGAAACTTCCTATCTGTGTAACCCTGGGAAAGTCACTTATTTGCCTAGACTTTACTGCTCTTCTGCCTTGGAACCATTACTTTGTATTGATTCTAAGACAGAAGGTAAGGACCTTATTTTTTAAAAAATAACATCTATTCTATAGATTTTGATATGTGATTAGATGAGAGTTTTTCCATCAGCAAATATATCTTGAATAGACATTGCAAATGGGAAATTACCTGGGACCATAACTGAGCAGGAGGAGGATCATGGGATGTCAAGTAAATGAATTTTGGAAAGTAGCATACTTTTTCAAGTTGACTCCAACCTTCTTCTTCTTTTTTTTTTAAGAAATAATTTCATTTATTTTTCCATTTATAAAAATTTATTCCACTGATATCAACTTAATACACGTATTCTTTTTTATTCATTTTTATTGTCATGCAAAACACCATATGACCATATTGGTCATTGTTGTAAGAACACAATCATGCACAACCAAAACCCCAAAATAAAACCAAAGATACACTGATGTGAAAGATGACTCCAACTTTTTTTGGAGGTGGATAGAATTTCCTATCATAAATCTTTCAGGATTGTCCTAGATTAGTGCATTGCTAAGAGTAGCCAAGTTTTCACAGATAATCATTATCTAATATTGCTCTTATTTTGTACAATATTCTCCCAGTTCTGCTTATTTCACTCTGTACCAGTTCCCACAGATCTTTCCAGCTTTTTCTGATATCATCTTGCTTGTCATTCCTTATAGCATAATAGTATTCCATTGCCAACATGTAGCACAATTTGTTTATCCATTCCCCAGCTGATGGACATGCCCTCAATCTTCAATTCTTTGCCACCACAAAAAGAGCAGTTATAAATATTTTTGTACAAGTAGATCCTTTCCTCTTTTTTATTATTTCTTTGGGATAGAGACCTGGTAGTGGTATTACCAGCTCAAAGGGTATGTACAGTTTTATAACCCTTTAGATATAGTTCCAAATTTTCCCTCTGGAATATTTGGATCAGTTCACAACTCCATTAGCAATGTGTTAGTGTCCCAATTTTGTCACATCCCCTCCAACATTTACCACTTTCTTTTACTGCCACATTGCCATTGCTATATTGATAAGTGTGAGGTAGTAACAGCATTATTTTAATTTGGATTTCTCTAATCAAGAGTGATTTAGATTTATAGCTGTGCTTTTTGTGGTGGCAAAAAAATTGGAAAATAAGGGGATGCCCTTCGATTGGGGAATGGCTGAACAAATTGTGGTATCTGTTGGTCATGGAATACTATTACGCTAAAAGGAATAATAAACTGGAGGAATTCCATGTGAACTGGAATGACCTCCAGGAATTGATGCAAGAGTGAAAGGAGCAGAACCAGGAGAACCTTATACACAGAGAATGGATACACTGTGGCACAATCTAATGTAATGGACTTCTCTACTAGCAGCAATGCAATGATCCAGGATCCAGAGGAACTTATGAGAAAGAATGCTATCCACAACCAGAGAAAGAACTATGGGAGCAGAAACACAGAAGAAAAACAACTATTCGATCACATGGTTTAGTGGGGATATGATTGGGGATGTATACTCTAAACGATCACCCTAGTGCAAATGTTAATAATATGGAAAAAGGTCTTGATCAGTGACACATGTAAGACCCAGTGGAATTGCTCATTGGCTATGGGAGATGGGTGGGAGGAGGGGAGGGAAAGAACATGAATAGTGTAACCATGGAAAAATATTCGAAATTAATTAATTAAATAAATGAACTTCAAAAAAAGAATGATTTAGGACCTTTTTTCATGTGATTATTGATGGCTTTGATTTCTTCATCTGAAAATTGCTTATTCATTTCCTTTCACCATTTGCCAATTGGTGAATGGCTCATATTCTTATAAATTTGACTTAGTTTTTCATAAATTTAAGAAATTAGACCTTTATCAAAGATGTTTGTTATAAAAAGTTTTTTCCCAGTTTGTTGTTTCCCTTTAATCTTGGTTACTTTAGTTTTATTTGCACAAAAGCTTTTTAATTTAATATAATAAAAAATATTCATTTTACATCTTATAATACTCTCTATCTCTTGTTTTCTCATAAATTTTTCTCTTCTCCAAAGATCTGCCAGGTAAACTATTCTGTGTTCCCCTAATTTGGTTATAGAATCATTCTTTATATCTAAATCATGTATCCATTTTAATCTTATCTTGGTATAGGGGGCATGATATTGGTCTATAAATAACTTCTGCCATTCTGTTTTCCATTTTCCTAGCAGTTATTGTTAAAGAGTGAGTTTTTATTCCAAAAGCTGGGATCTTTCGGTTTCTCAAACACTAATTTGCTAAAGTAATTTACCCCTGTATATTGTGTATCTAATCTGCTCCATTAACCATTCTATTCCTTAGCCAGTACCAGATTGTTTTGATGATTGTTGCTTTATAGTACAGTTTGAGATCTGGTAATGCTAGGTCTCCTTCCTTCACATATTCATCAGTTCCCTTGATATTCTTGACCTTTTGTTCTTCCAAATGAATGTTATTATTTTCTGGTTCTATAAAATAATTATTTGTTAGTTTGATTGGCATGGCATTAAATAAGTAAATTAAGTTAGGTAAAATTGTCAATTTTATTATATTTACTCATCCTACCCATGAGCAATTATTATTTTTTCTAATCATTTAGATCTGGCTTTATTTGTATGAAAAGTGTTTTGTAATCGTGTTCACATAATTACTGTGTTCACCTTGGAAAATATATTCCCGGGAATTTTATATTGTTTAGAGTGATTTTAAGTGGAATTTCTTTCTAACTCTTGCTACTGAACATTGTTGGTAATATATAGAAATGTGGATTATTTATGTGGATTTATTTTGTATCCTGCAACTTTACTAAAGTTATAAATTATTTCAGCTAGTTTTTTAGTTGATTCTCTAGGATTCTCTAAGTATACTATCATATCATCTGAGAAGAGTGAGAGTTTAGTTCCCTCATTGCCTACTTTAATTCTTTCAATTTCTTTTTCTTCCCTTATTGCTAAAGCTAGCATTTCTTATACGGTATTAAATAATAGTGGTGGTAATGTGCATCTTTGCTCCACCCCTGATCTTATTGGGAAGGCTTCTAACTTATCCCCATTGCAGATGATACTTGCTGAAGGTTTGGGGTATATACGACTTATCATTTTAAGGAATGACCATTTATTCCTATGCTTTGCTTTCCAGTGTTTTTAATAGGAACAGATATTGTATTTTGTTGAAGGCTTTTTCTGTGTCTATTGAGATAATCATGTGATTTCTGTTAGTTTGGTTATTGATATGGTCGATTATGCTGATGGTTTTCCTAATATTAAACCAGCCCTGCATTCCTGGTGTAAATCCCACATGATCATAGTGAATGATCCTTGTGATATATTATTGTATTCTCCTTGATAGTATCTTAAAATGTTTGCATCTATATTCATTAATGAAATTGGCCTATAATTTTCTTTCTCTGTTTTTGTTCTTCCTGGCTTAGATAACAGTATCATATTACTTTCATAGAAAGAATTTGGCAAGATTCCTTCTCTGCCTTTTTTTCCCAAATAGTTTATGTCAGGGGTTGGCAATCTTTTTGGCCATGAGAGCCATAAACGCCACATTTTTTAAAATGTTATTTCGTGAGAGCTGTACAGTGCTCACAATGCAAGCTCCTGTAACAGCGCCTGAAAAAAAATTGACTTTATGGCTCCTGCAGAAAGAGCCAGATATGGCCCTCAAAAGAGCCAGATATGGCTCAAGAGCCATATGTTGCTGACCCCTGGATTATGTAGTATTGGAATTAATTGTTCTTTAGATATTTGATAGAATTCACTTGTGAATCCATCTGGCCCTGAGGATTTTTTACTTAGGGAGTTCATTGATGGCTTGTTCAGTTGATTTTTCTGATATGAGATTAAGGATTCTAATCCCTCTTCTGCTAATTTAGGCAATTTGTATTTTTTGTAAATATTTATCCATTTCACTTAGATTGTCAGATTTATCAGCATATAATTGGTCAAAATAATGGAATGATTGCTTTAATTTTCTCTTTACTGAGTTCACCCTTTTCATTTATGGTACTAATTATTTTCTTCTTTCCTTCTGAAAATCAAATTAACCAACACACTATTTTTATGTATCTATTTACTTTTTCATAAAACCAACTCCTAGTCTTATTTATTAGTTCAATGGTTCTCTTATTTTCAATTTTATTAATTTTTCTTTTAATTTTTAGGATTTCCAATTTAGTCTTTAAATGAGGATGTTTAATTAGTTCTTTTTCTATTTTTTTAAGTTGCACACTCGATTCATTGATCAGCATTTTATCTATTTTGTTGATGTAAAGTTTTAGAGATATACATTTTCCCCTAAGACTGCTTTGGCTGTATCCCATAAATGATATGTTGTCTATTCATTGTCATTCTCATTAATAAAATTGTTGATTGTTTCTATAATTTGTTCTTTGACCCACTCTTTTTTTAGCATTAGATTACTTAGTTTCCAATTAGCTTTTTTATTTATCTTTCCATGAAACTTTATTGATTATAATTTTTATTGCATTAGGATGCATTTATTATTTCTGCTTTTCTGCATTTGGTTGTGAAGATTTTATGCCCTAATACATGATAAATTTTTGTGTAGGAGCCAAGTATTGCTGAAATGTAGGTATATTCCTTTCTATTGCCATTCACTTCTCTTCAGAGATCTATTAGTTTTAACTTTTTTAAGATTTCATTTACTTCCTTACTTCTTTCTTGTTTATTTTTTGGTTTGATTTATCTAGATCTGAAAGGGAAAAGTTGAGGTCCCCCCAATATAGTTTTATTGTCTATTTCTTCATGAAATTCATCTAATTTCTCCTTTAAAAATTTAGAGGTCATATCATTTGGTGCATCTATGTTTAGTATTGATATTACTTCATTATTTATAGTACCTTTTAGCTAGATGTAATTTCCTTCCTTATCTCTTTTAATCACATCTGTTTTGCTTTAGCTTTGTCTGAGATCATGATTGCTATTCCTCCTTTTTTTACTTTATATGATGCACAATAAATTCTGTTCCAGCCTTTTACCTTTACTCTGTGTGTGTCACCTTGCCTCAAATGTGTTTCTTATAAACAACATATAGTAGGATTCTAGTTTTTAATCACTCTGCTATCTGCTTCTGTTTTATGTGTGAGTTCATTCCATTCACATTCACAGTTATTATTACCAACTATGTATTCCCCTGCACCTTATTTTCCCCTTTTGACATTGCTCTTTTCCTTTTTTCTTTGTTCTTCCTCACCATTTTTTTGCCTTTTATCACCCTCACCCCCACTTATCCCTCCCTTCTAATACCACTCCCCTTTCCTTATCTTATTCCCCTTCTACTTTTCTATAGGGTAAAATAGAATTCTATACCTCAGTAAGTATGGTTGTTATTACCTCTCTGAGTCAGTTACAATGAGAATAAAGTTTAACCATTGCCTATCACCATCCTCATCCTCCCCTTTACTGTAATAATCTTTTATATCTCTTTATGTCATAGAATTTATCCCATTCCATCTCTTCCTTCCCTTTTCTCTTAGTAAAATCCTCTTTTTCACTCCTTGATTTATTTTTTTGCATATCATCTCATCATAATCAGCTTACTTTCCCCACCTCTGTTTGAGTATACTCATTCTAACTGCTCTACTACTAATAAGAATATCAAAGAATTACAAATATCCTCTTTCCATGTAGGAATACATATAGTTATACTTTACTGAGACTCTTAAATTTTCTCTTTCTTATTTATCTTTTTAGGTTTCTCTTGTGTCTTGTCATTGGACTTAAAATTTTCTGTTTAGGTCTGGTCTTTTCCTCAGGAATGCTTGGAAGTCTTCTATCGTATTGAATTACCATTATTTCCCCTAAAGAATATATTCAGTTTTTCTGGGTAGGTGACTCTGGGTTGTAAACCTAGATCTTTCATCTTCCTGAATATCATATACCATGCCTTCTGATCCTTTAATGTAGGAGAGGCTAAATCCTATGTGATACTGATTGTAGCTCCATGGTAATTTGAATTGTTTCTTTATGTCTGTTTCCAGTATTTTCTCCTTGGCTTGGGGGCTCTTGAATTTTGCTATTACATTCCTAGAAGTTGTCATTTGAGGATTTCTTTCTGGAGGTGATCTGTGAATTCTTTCAATTTCTATTTGATTCTATCACTCAAGAATATCTAGGCAGTTTTTAAAAAAGAATAATTTCTTATATTATGATGTCCAGGCTTTTTTTTAATCATGGCTTTCAAGTAGTCCAATAATTCAGTTGTTTTTTCAATGAGATATTTCATTTTTTTCTCTGTTTTTCATTCTTTTGATTTTGTTTTATTGTTTCTTGATGTCTCATGAAGTCATGAGCTTCTAGTTGCCCAATTCTAATTTTTAAGAAATGATTTTCCTCCATTAGCTTTTGAGCCTCTTTTTTCTTTTGGCCCATTTTTTCTTGTATTGCTTTCATTTCTTTCTTCCATTTCCCCCTGCCTCTCTTACTTGATTTTTGAAATCCTTTCTGAGCTCTTCCATAAGCTGAGTCCAATTCATAGTTTTATTTTAGACTTTGTGTGAGTTTGTTTTGCTTTCACTGTCTCTTTCTGTGTCTGCATTTTGCTCTTTTTCTCCATAAAAATTCTGTAGCATTAAGTTTTTTTTTTAAATTTTAATGTCTGCTCATTTTTCTAGCCTTTTTAATCTCACTCTGGGCTTGATCAGGGCAGACATACAGTAGACTTCCGTGCCCTTGGGCTCTCCCTTGACCTTTTGACAAGGGGATTAGAGGGCCCAGCTTCAGGTTCACCAACTACCCTAAACTGAGATCTGTCTTTGCTCTGGGCCCACACAGATCAGGCTGTGCAGCATGGGCTAGAATTCTAGACATCACTGCAAGTTTGCTTGGAACTTTAAGGGGCGTGCATTGGTTTGGCCTGCTATTGGCCCGGGATGGAGCTCAGGGTCTGGGTGCTGGCTTAGGCTCAGCTTCAGAACCTGGCATAGTATATGGAGGGTGGGGTGTTGATCTTGGTTTCCTCCTTACTCTTTGCTGAGGTCTCCTGCTGGCTGTGCTCCCCCCTCATCCCAGTGCCCCACTTGTTCTTTGCCTTTCAGGTTGTTTTCTTCTTGAATATTGCTTCACTCTGTCTCCTTGTGGGTTCTTTCACTTCTGTATTCATTTTGTGGCATTATTTTAAGATTGGTTGGAGAGTATTCTCATGGTGGTTTTGAGATTCCCTGCTTCTATTCTGCCATCTTGGCTCTGGAACCCCCAACCTTCTTCTTGAAACAAAGACCTATTTTTAAAAGTACCAATGATGGCTATCCAATTATGTCTTGGAATCATGGAATAGCAGGCCCAAAAGAAAAAAAGCTGAAGATCATCTAAAGGCCAATAAATGTTTTAATCAGTTGTAAAACATAACTAAGATACTTTACATAAGAGAAGTATGGTTTAAGGAGTCTAATCAGAAATACATATTATCTGAAAAGTTAATCCAATAGCATAGTGAGAGTAAGGGCTAAGGGATTGACCATTGCTCTACTAGTAGTCATTTATATCGTGATATTTCAAAGAAAGGCTCCAGTATATTGAATGTAAATACTTACTTCCTTCCCCTTACTCCTTACTCCTCTGAAAAATTTCTGGGAAAAGAGTTCCCATGATGGCCAGGTAAAAATGAGTGGGTGGTAACTACTATCTTTCCAGTCACCTGGGCTTACAACCTAGGTGTCATCTTTGACCTCCGATTTTCTTTCACCTTTCCTACCAATTCCTATCCAATCTATTGTCAAGTCCTGTCAATTCTACTTTCATAATATTTATACATCCCATTCTCTAACTGATACAGGAATATCCATATCATTGAAATCCCAGTCACTCAGCATTTACTAATCATCTACTATTTGTCAGGTAAAGGAGTTTATATTCTAATGAGGAAAGACTACATATAAAAGGTTGAAAAGATAATGAGGGAAGATACCCAATTCAATGGCACTGTGGAAAAGCCAGAAAAGTCCCAGACTAGTGCAGCCAGGTGAGAAATAAGATGATGTCACAGATGATTTGGGAAAAAATTAGTCTTATAGAATCAGGCAATAGTTTGTCATTACGTTTTGGATACTTTGTGTCATATGGAAACTTGATAAGCATACCAAATATGGCTTAATCTATATCACAGATAAAAATGATAAAAAGCACAGCGCTAATGACCCATCCCTGATGAACTTTACTAGAGCCTTCCATTCAGATTAATATTAATTCATTAGTCAATTGTCACATCCAATATCATAAACATATAAGTGCATATACATTCATACAACCCTCTATGAAATGTTCAAAGGACATATCTATTCTTGGAAGAGTCACTGAATCTACCTCCCTGCCTCCAATCTCTAACCCCAAATTTTGAAGGTGCTATTGAAATTCCAAAATCAGACAGCCTATAATATTAAGCTCGTAGAATAGGAAAGAACCTAGAAAATGTTTTTACCTTTTAACCTGGAGTGTTGGTTCCACTGTTAGGCATTTACCCTCAGGAAGTGATTGATTTAAAAAAAAAAATGTTTCCCTATGCACAATTATTTATAGTAGTGCTTTTTTGTGGTAGCAAAGAACTGAAAACAAATTAGATGCCAATTGATTGGAGAACAGCTAAACCAATTGTGGTTCATGAGTGTAATGAATCATTACTGTACTGTAAGAAATAATGTATGTGATGAACACTAAGAAGCCTGGAAAGATCTAAATGAACTGATGAAAGGTGAAGTAAGCAGAATCAATAAGAGCAGCAATAAGAGGAATAGGGAGAAATTTAGGTAATGTTAAAAACAAAAAAATCAATATATCAATAACATTTATGTTGAAAACAGGGAGAGTTGGGGTTGGGGAAGGAATATCAGAGTTAGGAGACCTTAAATCTAGTCCTAACTTTGCCACTTAGTAGTTTTTCAGTTTAGGCCCTTCTGAAAAAATTTGATACTTTAAAAAGGCAAACACAGGAAACTTAGGAATGCCATTACTGAACCTTTACACTAGATCAGTGGTTCCCAAACTTTTTTGGCCTATTGCCCCCTTTCCAGAAGAAAATATTACTTAGCACCCCCTGTCACATACTATCACTGTCCCTTTACAGTTATTCACTGCCACCAAATGCACCTGTGGCCATTGCCGTCCCCCTAGATCGCTGCAGCACCCACCAGGGGGCGATGGCACCCACTTTGGGAATCACTGCACTAGATTGTTTTGTTTATGATACAAATCAGCTTTGATCAACATCTAGGCTGAATTTTTGCTATGGTTCTGATGGGTTTTAAACCTATGAAATAGGAATATGCCATTTCCCTCTATAGCAATTTGTAAAACTTGAAGGGAAAAAAATCTGCTTTGTTTTTTATTTCTCTTATTTCAAGAATGTAAACCTACAAGCTTGGCATACCATGCAATCAAGGAAGAATAGGTTTCCCAGGCCTTCCCTTTTTTATTGGTTGTAGTGTCATCCTATTATGCAATTTTTGGTATTCAAGGAAAGATAAATTAGAACACTTAGAGAGGAGTTGAGGACAAATACAGTGTAACTCTCATTAACAACTATTGTTTCTAAATTCTCTAATTTCATTCTCTACCCAGTTTTGGGAGTCTCAGACAATTTCTCTTTCTACTCAAGGATAGTAAAGTTGACTCAGTAGGAAGGAACCAGATAATAAGAACAAAATCCCAAATAAACCAAATGTCAGAATCCACTGTATCTGCAAGTAAGAGGACACACTCCTTGGGCCTCCTGGGCTTTGGCATACTCGCCTCCACTTAGATCACTGCATGGCAACATTTCCCAAAAGGACAGATGCAATGTGAGTGGTTGCCAGTCCTAACTGAGATGGTGAACATGTAATCTTAAAGAATGGCATGCTAGACAAATAACTCTGCTTTATCTTCTTCCAAGAAAATAAACAATTTAGTCAATTGAAAACATTTCTGGGACACTTCTACACACAGGACAAAAGATCCAAATTTGGAACTTTCTCAGCTTAGTTCAGAATATCAGGCCATTTTGGTTTGAAATATAGAAGGTATTGGTCTGCTATATTAATTTTTATGCAACCCTTCCTGCTACTTTTGAATGGGCAAAGATTAGGAGGTTTGAAAGTGACAGAATAGATGTAGTGGAAAGCTCTAGTTTTTTTTTTAATTAAGTTTATTTATTTTAGAATATTTTTCCATGGTTACATGATTCATGTTCTTTTCCTCCCCTCCTCCCATCCCATCCTATAGCCAATGGAAAGCTCTAGTTTAGAAATCAGAAGACTGGGGTTCAAGCACCAGCTCTGATACCTATTTCTGTGTGTTACTGAAAAGGCGCAATCTGCCATTTGCAAAAGGGGATGACTACCTTCCAAGATGGTTAAGTAAGATACTGTGTAAATTTGAATTATTATCTTGTCAGGATATTTATTCTTTTGGTTTTACTTTGGGTAAATATGGACATATTCAAATTTACAATTGTGGGAAGTTTTATTTGGGAGGAGAGGAAGGTGGTAAACATGTCAACTTGTGCCAAGATAACACAACACATCTTTTTGATTTCCTGGGTCCCAAAATCTGAAGGCAAGGGGGGATGGCCAGGAGGGAAGGAGAGAATGAGAGAAAAAGATTATAGTGAGATAGTTAGACAGTAGAGGAAAGACACAGAGAGATAAAGAAGAATTGACTCAAGCAGTGAAGAAGGCATAGGGGGAGGAGAGAAAGAAACAAAAAAGATGGAGTGGAGAAAGAATAGGAAGAGAGATAGATTTAAAGAGAGGCAGGGAAAGCTAGGAGAAAAAAGAAGATGGAGAAAGATTAAGGAGACAGAGGGAATGAAAAAAGCTGTCAAAGAAGGGGAGTAGAGAAAGTATGAGAGAAGAGACAGTCAAAAAGAGGTGACAGAAATTGAGGAGACAGTCAAAGGGAAAGGAGAAAGCCTGAGAGACACACAAAGAGAAGGGTTACAGAGAAGAGGGGTGGGGGGGTGCCAGTTCACAAACAATAATTGTTTACTTTGTGCCAGACCCTGTGCTAAGAACTGGGCACATGAAGAAAGGCGAAAACATCGTCCCAGTCCTGAAAGGTTTATTTGAATGGGGGAGGCAGCATGTAAAACTATGTTCAAATAAGATATAGGTATATTTATTTATATTTTCTAACTATCTATACAGGATGTTCTATAATGTGAATATTTGTATAAGAGAGGAAGACTGACACTCAGAAGGACACAGAAATAGAGACAGAGAAAAGAGAGGAGACAGAAGAGAGGAGGGAGAGAGAGAGATAGTGGCAGAATTGGAGAGAAAGACAGAAGGGAAAAGAGAGAAGAGACAGTTGAAGAGAAGAGAAGAGATAAGGGAGAGAGAATCAGAGAGGAGAGAAAAAGACAGAAGAGAGGAGAGTGAAGAAAACGAGGGAGAGGGAGAAGTGACGAGATCGAAAAT
>NC_058132.1:397586081-397614939 GCF_016433145.1 Gracilinanus agilis
GGGGGGGGGAGGGAAGAGAGAAGGGCAGAGACGAAGGAAGAGTGAGGAATTAATCTAATACAATCTAGGGGAGGAGAGGGAACCCCCAATTTTCTAAGCTGGGGTGCACGCTTCCCTCCAGGCCCGGAAACTGAGGCCCCAAGGGAGTCCCGACTTTGAAAGCCGGTTGGGACTCCTTGACACAAGCCCCTTTTCAAGGCTGCACAAAGAAGCTCGGGGGCGGGCCGGGCGCACAAAGCCGGAGGTTACTACCGGGCAATTTTCTTATCCCTTCTTGCCAGTCTTCATCAGCAGAGGGAAGCACTGCCAAGACACCACCCGCGCTCCGCAGCCCCGGTCACTGCAGGGCCGAAGTTATAGCCCGCCCACCCCAACCTCTGTTCCCTCTTCTCCCCCTCCGACCCAGCCAAGTGGTCACGTGGCCTCGGGAAGGTTTAGACTAAGGCAGGGGAGGACTTGGCCACGCGCCCGTTGTCAGGGACGCCAGAGCCAGCTCGGCCTCAGAGGGTGAGAGAGGACACTGGGAAAAAGGGAAGGCGGGGGAGGGTGAAGAGGTAGGGAAGTGCCTTCTGACTGGCTGGGGGCGAGGGGAGCTCATTAGCATAACCACCCGCGACTGACTTGTGTTGATTGGCTGCGGCCAGAGGAGAGGCTGTGGGGTGATTCCGCGGGCCAGGAACCCAGAGCTGGGATTAGATGGTTGGCCCGGGATCTTTTTTGCATTGTTGCTACCGGGGTCTAGAGCTCTGGAGAACATTGTGAGGGTGGAATCCGGTTCCCTGTTGGAGAGGATTTATGCAGGTGCCAGAGTCATTTTTATCTTTCGGCACTAAAGGAACGCCAGGAAATCATGTAACCAAGGAATGAGGAGTAAACTGGAGATACACGCAAGAAATAAACACAAAATTAGGGTCAAGGTCCCCAGACCTTGTAAGAGGTGTTAAGCTCCTGTTCCAACTTTTAATATTTGGCTATGGGTGTGGGCTTCTTTTGGCCGGATCCTTTGAGTTGCGCTTTTTATAAAAGGCTATTGTTTTGGGAGGGCGAGGTAGGAGGAAATCAGTATCTAAGATTACAACATTTAAAAAGAAACATTTCGTGCACGTAAAGATACTTTTAACCACCAAATGATTGCGAGCTATATTAATACAACAGGAAATTCTTAATTTGGGAGAGGATATGGTTTTGCAAATATATATTTAAGACAATAAGGACCTGAAGTGGTATTGGTTTTGCTCTGCTACCTGGATGCCTGGGAGTGTGAACCCAGCACAACTTTAACTCTAGGCCTCAGTTTCTTTACAGGAAGCCAAAGGGAGCTGGGTAAGACTAGAAGATATCTTGAGTACTCTTCCAGATCTAAATCTCTTTTCAGTGGTGTGGATTTGCACAGTTTGAAATAGAAAGCTAGAGGTTTAACAGCTACTAACTATGCAAAACCCTCTGAGCTAGTAGTGTGGACCAGTAGAGGTGGTTAATTGAACTCTGGGATGGGTGGGGAGGGAGAGGTTTTCCCAGAGAATCAACCCCCTTTATTTATTCATGTTTATTTATTTATTTTGCATCGCCCTCGTTTATAAAAGGTTTCAAATCTTCACAGTAGTCCCACACTGGAATGGAAGATTTTTTTTCTCTTTTTTCTTTTACTTTAAATCCTCATGCTTTAAATACAGAATTTCTCTAACTTCTTTTTAATCTCCATTTAACTCCATTAAGTCTCACGGTCCCATCTCCCTATCCCCCTAACCCAAAAGATACACTGTACCTTCTTTAATTTGATTCTCTAGCTCTGATTAAAAAAAAAAAAAAAGGACTTTGACCACAGAAACTCCACAAACTGTTCTAAGTGTAGGGAGAGCTCGAGTCTCTGGTCTCAGTTATAAAAATACCGTCAAACTGTGCAGTCAAACCGTGGAGCCGCAGCTGTTGCTGGAAAAGATCTGGAAAGACCCTATCACAGAGAAGTATTTGGAAAGATGGAATGACCCTGTGTAGGGGGAGGGAAGTAGGAGCTAAACTGGAGGAAGAATCTCGACCAACTGGAGGTTGCAGGAGCATGTGAAGATGAAGTGGCTTCCCACGTGGACTGGGCATGCCCCGGGTCTTTCTTCTTCTTATATAAGAGTCCCGAGATGGAAGCCACTGAAGAGCTCCCAAGTCTATCTTTTCCTACCAGCAGCTAATAATAAGTTGGAGGGTGGGGGTGGTAGTGGGGGTGGACCGAAAGGGCGGCTCAGGACGGATGTAAACCCAAAACCCTACTCAATTCTTAGGACTAGACTGCTCCTTTCTGACCAGAATAGGCCAATGCCTGAGGGGGGTAGGGCGGAGAGATCAATGACTGAGGAGTAGTACTTTAAAGTCGGGTCCCGACCCCGGGCCAGCCCCGCTACTCTTTCTCCTAGGGATGCACCAGCTCGGGCACGAGCTTGGAAACTTCCTGCTTTTCATTAAATAGGGAATTTGTCGTCAAGAAATCTTAACATCTTCCTTTTATTCTCTCTCCCGTCAACTCAGGACTCCTAACATCCCCATAGCCCCATCTTCTCCCCCTTTTCTCTCTCTCTCGGTCCCAGCCAACCAACTCTCTTTCCCGCCCCTAACCGGGCGGGGACCCACAGTGCCGGCTTCCCCTCCCCCCACCGCCCCGAGTCAGGCGAGAGGCGGAGCCCGGGTTCCCGGCTCAGCTAGACTCTGCCCTGCCCTGTCCGACCCCGCCCACCCCGGCGTGTAGAAAGAGCCTTGAGAGTGTTACTCGCGGTCACTGGGACTTGGGCCTTTTATCTCTCCCGGTTGCCAAGGAAGGAGGGAGGAAGATCGGCGTGAGGGTTGGCCCCTGCGCGGTAACACCTTTCCGCAGCTATAAATGCGGCACCTGGCATGGGGAGGGGGCCAATGCCACTATCACCGTCAACTGCTCTCCGGCCTCCGAACGCAAGACCCACAGTAATCATCAGGCAGGAACAAGGGCACTGAATCGGCCCGAAATTTGTGGACTGAAGAGAAGACAACCGGTGGGTGCAGACCGTCCTCTCATTCCAGTGCATGCACGTGGGTGACTGTTCCCCGGCCCAGGAGTTTAGTTTTTTTCCTCCTTCGGGAATGGAGAGGAGACTCCTTTGCTTCTTTTTCCATCTCCTGGGATGAAGGGAAGGCTGAGGGAGGGCTGGGGCTCGGCACCCCCGGGAACCCAGTGATTTCCGTCAGTTAGCAACAAATGCAATGGGGGGAGCTAATTGGGTTGGGAGGAGGAGGAGGGCTTGAGGGGGAGGGGAGGGGAGGTGCATGTTGGGGAGGAGGCTACCAAGGGCACCCTCGCCCGGATGAGTAATCGCCATCTCCTTTGCCCTCCTAATCTAGCCGGTACAGCCACCCGACTACCTGCTGCTGGTTTTCCACCTCCCGCCTCCGCAGCTGCAGCTAGCTCCCCGGCTCCTTGTGGCTCAAGAGGAACCACCCATCCTGCGGAGGCTCCAGCCTACTAAGGAAGGAAGAGTTGGAGGACTAAGCGGGGAGGACAGGCCTGTTAAGAAGCTGCCGCCGAAGATTTTCTGATTGTCTATCCCCAAGCCAGCCGGGTTAGCCCTGCTTGTGTGTGCTTGGGTTCGTGTGTGCGCACACGCGCTTTCTGGAGCATCCTCACACCTCGGAGGCCAGGCCAGGCCAGGCCAGGCACCGAAACCGACCCAAGCCTACCCAGCTTTGCACTCCCAGTCCCCCCTCTACCCACCCTCTCTCCCCAGACTGCCCTTCCTCCCTTCTTTCTTCGCCTTTCCCGCCTGACCACCATGATGCAGATCTGCGACACCTACAACCAGAAGCACTCCCTCTTTAACGCCATGAACCGCTTCATCGGGGCGGTGAATAACATGGACCAGACAGTCATGGTGCCCAGCCTCCTGCGGGACGTGCCTTTGCTGGAGCAAGAACTGGACACAGGGGTTGAGGTGGTGGTCAGAGGCAGAGGTGGCTGCCTAGAGGAGAGGGATCCCCCGTTGGGAGACGGGGGTCCCCCCAGCCCCGGTAGTGCTGCCGGGAGCTTCTTCTCGCCCAGCCGGGACATGTATAGCCACTACATGCTGCTCAAGTCCATCCGGAACGACATCGAGTGGGGCGTTCTGCAGCAGACTCCCCAGCAGGGCGACGAAACCCCCACTGGCCCTTGGAAGCCCAAGGACATTCTCATGGACCTGAGCCGTCTGGAGGATGGAGAAGGTGGGGAGGAGGACCTGGAGAAGCAGTTTCACTACCACCTCCGGGGACTGCACATGGTGCTTTCCAAACTCACCCGGAAAGCCAACATTCTCACTAACAGATACAAGCAGGAGATCGGCTTCGGCAACTGGGGCCACTGAGGCCGAGGAAGCGGCAGGGCGGGCGGCCCCTCTACGCGCGCTACTCTAACCTCTCCTCCTCTTCCTCTCTTCCCTCTTTTCTCTCCTAAATATGATTTCTTCCTGCGCGGTGGGGCGTGTGTAAATGAAGGGCAAGGCTGCAGGGGAAGGGGGGAGCGAGCAAGCGATGTGGGCTGGGGAGGGATGGAAGAGGGGGCGGGTAGTGCTGTGTTCTGTGGTTCGCAGGCGGCGTTAGAGGGCTGGGGTGACCTGGAGAAGTTTTTTTCGGGTGGGGGAGGTGCTCAATAAGCTAAGGAGAACAGGACTGCGGTGGAAGGCAAGACTGGAAATGAGCATAGACTGGAATAGTCCTAGGACTGTTTGGTGTGGCTGCCTTCATCCTGCACCTTCCAAGCCATTTATTTCATCACCTCCACCACCCTTCCCATTTTTGGGGAGTGAAAAAGGTGTCCAGGAGGAAGCCAGGGGACCTGCCTGCAGCCGCAGAGTTATTCTATATCGTAGCTGGGTGCCCAGAAAGAAGCTCAAGCACTCCAAGGCGTGGCGGCGCTGGCGGCCGCTGCTGGTGGTTGAGGCAGCAGCAGGGCTGCTGGAAGATTGCATCAGTTTTTCCTGTTTTGCACTACTTTTTTTTTTCTTTTTTGTAACAATAGCTCTGTCTTTAAGTATTCTGATCACCCCTTTCTGGTGCTCTGAAACTGCAGCTAATTCCCTTGTGACAAAACGCACAAAACAGAGCACGGGTCTGTCATTAACCGGTACTACTTTTTAATTAAATTTCTTACGTTAGGGTGTGCAATTGCCGCCTTCATCCTTTTGCCACATTTGTCCTTTGCGCCGTCACCAAGGACTGTTGTCCGTTTCTAAAGCTAGTAACTTTCTTTGCTAGCTTGTATGAGTTGAGGCTGCAACAAAGCCAATGAAAATAATAAAAATTGTTGTGATAAAATGGACTTGTTTTCCAAAATGGAACCAACTGACAATTCTGGCTTATTTTAAGTAGAAAAGATGAAGGGTTCCAGTGTTGTATATGTACACATTTATTTAAAAACTTTTTTATCCAGATGTAGAATATATTCTAAAAAAAAGTAAGGAAATGTATTAATCTTGACAAAACTTTTTGTTGGCATACAATGAATCCCACGAATTACTAGTTTTCAATAAATAATTTTAATTGATATTTTTAAAGCAACAATAAATTTTATTTTTTCTCTGGTATCAAAAGGTGCTGGCTTTATCTTTTAGTTTTATTTAGTAGGCAAGTGTTTCTAAAAATCTACATACATTTAAGGTTTTGTTTTTTAAATATTTGGAGTCACATTATGGTATTAAGTACTACAACAAAAGAAATATAAGGAATTTGGTAAAATCCTTGTTTTAATCCTCAGCAAATAGATGTACAGATCATTGACCTAATTCATGTTTTGCAAGCTTTTAACTGATAGGCCTGGGCATTAGTTTCTTGGTCTCTTTAAAATTGGAGAGGTATGTTTTTCCATCAGATGAAGAGTTTTGAAGAATTAAGTTCTAAAGAATGCTGACTTGAAACTTGGTTTTAAAGGTATTGAGTAATTAAATGGAATTGACATGTACCTTGCTAATCTGATAGCATTTAAAAACTTGAAAGATGTTTTAATGCACTTGCTTTTAAGAGATGTGGCTTTATTTTTTTTACTATTATGTAATGTGTTTCTTCCTCAGCCCATCTTCCCCCCTCAAAAAAACTTGAAGATTCAGATTTAATAAGTTACTAAGAGTTGCCTCACTTTATCATTTAGATTGACTCCAATAATGAACCAAGATATGATAAAACAGGCAAGTAGATACCTTGGGAATGTTTCTTAAATACCATTGTTCCTTTTTATTATAGAGCTAGGCTCCGGAATTATGTTCTGCATTTTTCTTAGTTCTGAATTTAGAGGGGGTTGGGTACATGAATTGCTAGGTTAACTATTACAGATCATGAAGTCATAAACCATTCTTGATTAACTTTGGTATTCATATAACTTTCATTAAGGAGACCTTGTGATATGAATGCCTTATCCTATGTCTCTTGTAATTGTCAGAAAAAGGGGAGGATTTTTTTAAATGGCACAAAAGCAGAAAAAGGCTATGTAGTTACCCTGTAATAATGACAGGGTAGGGCAAATTACACTTTCACCATTTGTATCCCTTTGATTAACGTTTTTAAAAAAGGGGTGGGAATGAGAAGGGCAAAATTGAGAATTATCAAAAAATAGCACCTGTGAGCATGAACAAAATATATGAACTAGAAAGCAATATATGGGACAGTGGAGAGATGAACTTAGGCTTTTAGGACTTGAGTTTAAATCCTGGTTTATGTGGCTTTGGGCAAGTCCCAACTTTCCTGACCTCGAGTTTCCTTATCTTTAAAATGAAGGGGTCAGATGGATAAAGGTGACTTCTAAAGCTCCTTCCAGGTCTAGGTCTATGACTAGAAGAATGTATCTAATTGGGGAGGTGGGGTTGGGGGATTATGAAGAACATTGTACTCTTGATACATTTGATAGGCAATCTAGTTTACTTTTTCAGACAACAAAAAAGAAGTTATATAAAATGAGATGGAATGGTGGGAATTTAATGAAATAGTTGAGAGGTTCAAATCAGATGCCTCCTAGCTGTGTGACCCTGGGCAAGTCACAATCCCCATTTGTCTAGCCCTTATCACTCTTCTGTCTTGGAACCAATACACTGTATTGATTCTAAGATGGAAGGTAAGGGTTTAAAAAAATTTTTTTTAAATATTATAAACTGAGTCTCAAATGTCATAGGATATCAGAGCAGAAATTGCAGTTGATGTATAATTAAATTGAGGTTTTGCTTTGTGATTTGGGTAAGCCATTCTCTGAACCCTTGTTTCCCTCATCTGTTAAAAGAGCAAGTTGAACTTTAAAATAGTTGAAATTTATATAATGCTTTAATGTTTCTCAAGTGCTTTACAATAGCTTGTTTCATCCTTAACACAGGCCTGGGAAGTAAGTGCTGTTATTTTCATCTCCATTTTACAGATGTAGAAACTGAGGCAAAAAAAAGTTAAGTGACTTGTCCAGGATCACACAGTTAGTGTCTGAGGCTAAATTAGAATTCAGGTCCTCCTGATTCCAGTCCAGTCCCCTATCCACTGCTCCCTTGGTGCTTTCTTTAACATCTCTTAAGTTTCCTTCCAACTCCTCCCATAGCCTTCCAATAACTATATCTCTAAATTATTAATAGATTCTAGATTATTCTTTTGAAAAGGGATTCTCTGGCTTATATAACACAATTCCACTCAGCTTTTAGCCAAGTTATTTTAAAGAACCGATTTAATGCTTCTTGTCTCTTGAAATAGGAGACCTTAAAATTTCTCAAGCAATTTTAACTTGAGTATTATTTCTAAAGCTACAAAATAAGTGACTCTGCATTTCCGAGGGACTTATCCAGAAGACTCTTCAAGCACTTTATATGTTTTGCAAATTGAATACACTGCAGTTGAAGCTGCCATGGATCATAGCCTCTATATGAAGGCAAATGTATCCTGCAGCAGTTTAGAATGGAAAGAACTCTAGGACTCTAACCAGCAGAGCTGGTTGGTCGGTCACATTGGAACACAGAGGTAAATTAACCTCTGAACTAACATGGCTATTTTGATGAAAAACAAATATCTTGGCATTTTTCATAATGGAGCATAGCACCTTGTACCTAACAAGCTCAACGTGTTTGCTGAACAAAAGAAGCTGACCTTAAGTTTTGCCTACAACAATATAACTTAATTTGGGGTTCAAATGAGAATCTCACATTTTTATCACATAGTGGTTCTCAGTTCTGTCTAATCCCCAAATTCTCAGGTGTTTAGAGGCAGGGAATGTGTTATTTCCAGCCACTAATATATGCTACAGAAATTTTCAGTTTTTATGATGGAAGTTATTACTTGTTAAGAGATACTATTTAGGTGCCCCGAATTAACTAAATAGCTGTGGAATTAAACTAAACTAACTAAATTCCAAAGAGATATTTGGGGTGGGGGTGGGGGATTGAAAAAATGCTTTACACATATCTCATTTTATTTTTAAAATTCCTACCTGGGAGTTAGGTACTATCATTATCTTCATTTCACAGCTGAGAAAACAGTCCAGATAGCAATCTAGTGATTTGCTCAGGATTACTCAGCAGGTTAAAATATTTGAGGCTGGATTTGAACTCTGGTTCAGAGTCAGAACTCTATCGACTATGACTGGAGAAGATCATTTTCCAAAAAAGATGAACTCAGGACTTAAATCTGTTAGGATCTTCTAGAATCTTAGATCTTGTTCCCTTTTTGGATGTTCATTTAAAAATTAGCATTATTGTTAGAGGTATATCAAGGCAGCTCTAATAAGAGCAAAGTAAGGGTAGGTCCTGACAGATGAGGTGCAGATAGGTCTAGGCTGGGATGGTTGTACCGTGTCCCACCTCAAGGTAAGGCAGGAAATAACTGACAGCAGGAAGTCCACCTATTGCATTCTACCACCTCCCCCCCCCCCCATTATTTTTAGTGTCCTACTGTAAAATCCTGTTTGCTTTACAATAACTAGCATGTTGATTAACACAGATGAAGGAGCAGGGAAATATGGTCTTTGTTGTAATATTAGGTAAGGAAATCCAGTATGTTTTCTCTATTATAAAATACCCAGGTGAGTTATTTGGAAAAAAACCATGAATTAAAAGCTTCCAGATATGTTAGAGTTTAACAAATGATGGAAAATTTTTTTCTTCTCAAAGTATTGAGTCTATTTACAACACCAAGTAGTAATAAACAACTTGAGGGTGAAAAAATTTTAACCATCTTGTTTCACGTATCATTGAAAGAGGAAATCATTCCTTTAAATTAATCATCTCTAAAATTTTTTGAAATATTTATTGCTTTGATACTTCCTAACAGTTCTATTACCCTAGTATTTCTTACAAAGGGGGAAAAAAGTACATAAATCACCTTGTTAATACTAAAGATTACAAAACACTTTCCTTGTAACAGCCCTTTGAAATAGATATTTTGAGTATTATCTCCATTTTATAGATGAGGAAACTAAGGCCCTGAGATGTAGACTTGCAAAGTTAGGACTAGCCATTGCAGCCATTTGAACAAGGGATCACTGTATTATAAACTCACTTTTAAGATAGGGAGATTGCATAGTTTCTTTAACTCTTTTCAGTCCCTATATTAGGAGCAAAGCCTTTTCCAAGTGAATGATTATGTGATAGTTTTTGGCATATAAATTAGGGAAGAGAAAGGAGAAAATCAGTACCGCTGACCAACACCTAAGAGGGCCTAGTGATGGAACTAGAATTCTTCAGCACCCCAATTTTGCATCTAGGTAAGAGTAATAGTATAAAAGCTTCCAAAGGCAGCTTGGGCAGCTAGGTGGCACAGTGGATAGAATGCGGGCCCTGGAATCAGGAAAATCTGAGTTCAAATCTAGTCTTAGAGCCTAGCTGCATGACTAATAGCCCTCTATTTCCCAGGATTGCTGTAAGGATCGAATGAGATAATGTTTTTAATCACTTAGCACAGTGCCTGGCAAATAGGTGCTTAATTAAAATGCTTGTTTCTTTTTTTTTTGTTTTCCCTGTGTATATAGAACAAGTCCCCAAATCCCATCTTTGACTTGTGTTAGGGATGCCTTCTCCTTCTGGAAGAGTTCCAGGACAATGCAAATAGTTATCTGACATCTCTTATGCCAAATCTACCCTTTGGGATCTCTGCATACTATAAATAGTTGAGGGAAATTATAGGCATGAGAATGGAATATCTCCCCAACCACTTGAGACAGCCTAACAAGAACGAGGTGGAGGATCTTATCTATCATGTGCTAAATGCTATAAGGCCCTTTGGGCACTGAAGTTTTAGTTGGAGTTAAAGGAAGACCTCAGCTAGTTTTAGGTGTGAAAATAAGAGACCATAGAGAAGCAATTAAAATGACATTGATTAGTATATGATTGCAACCAGTTAGTATGGCTACAAGTCTTCTCAAGGAATTTTGTCTCTGAATCTCTTCATTTCCAGGAAGAAGCCATAAGTGGTTCTACCAAGTAAGGATCAAAGATCCTCAAAGATGGCAGTTCTTATAGCTTTTTTCCTTGGAATTTGTATGTTCCCCAAATTCTTTGCTTCTACTGGGGAGTGGAGAATGAACTTCCAATACCCAATCATCTTAACATGTGGAAAAAAGGCTCCAATATAGGAATATGGCCATATATATAATATGCTGTGTTCACATATATGATTTCAACACATGTGTATGTATATACATGTATACGTATATGTATTTAATAAATGCTCATTTCAATCCTGCCCTGTTTCCCTATCACCCTCCCTCCCTTCCTCTCTTCCTCCCTCCCTTTCTCCCTTCCTTTCTTCCTTCCTTTCCTTCTCTATCCTTTCCTCTCTCTTCATCCCTCCTTCCTTTCTTTTCTCCTTCCTTCCATCATTCCTTCCTCTCTTCCTTCAGGATAACATTTGGAGTTACAAAATTCTAAGAAGGAAACACATCCTCTGCATATTTTAAGAAGAGTCATGGATCCTGCAAACCAGACACTATGGAATGAAATGGGGCAATCCTAGTTTAACAGGCTCCCCTACATTTGCCTAATGTAAAAAGCTATGACACAATGGCAAAAGTTGGAATTATGCCCTGACTCTGATTCCAATGTACTTTTCCCTATACCAAGCTACCTGAAAGATTGTTGCTAATTTCCCCAATATTTCCCTAATCCTGCATTTCACTTTGAGTTGTATAGAAAAGGCCCTATGAATGGTGTAGACATAATGTTCTACAGTGCATTGGTAATAGTTACTACATAAGAGACCCCTTGGATTTAGAATAAATCATGGATTTTGATACATACAGAAAAGAAATAGGATGAAATCTCTACAATATTTCTGTATATTTCATGTAAGGCTCTAAGGCTCTTCTGTAGTTATTTTTTATTTTTCAAGATTCTATTTGTCTTGTGGAAGAATTGAGTTTGCCATTTTTGTTGTTTTTACATGTGATTTTTGTGGTTGTCATTTCAGTTGTGTCCAATTCTTTGTGACCTCATTTGAAGTGGGCAGAGATGCTGAAGTGGATTTATCATTTCCTTCTCCAGTTCATTTAATAAATGAGGAACTGAGGGCAAACAGAGTTAAATGACTTTCCCAGGATCACATAGCTAGTAAGTAAGTAAGTAGATTTGAACTCAGGAAGATGAATCTTCCTGATTCCTAGTCCAGTGTTTTATCCATTGTGTCACCTAGCTGCCCCTTTTTAGATGTAATAAACTTTCCTTTAAACACATATTATACTTAATGGAGTTATTTCGTCCTCCATCATCTGCACTTCATCAGAGGTTCCCTGGCCTACTGCTGATGGGACCACATTCTGGTTAAATGCTTATGACCTTGGCATTTTAGAATAATATGGCAAACTGTGAATGGGTTCCCTTTCCCCATCCTACCTCTGCATTATTTTAAAAGGAGAGTTAGCTTCTGCTTTCTTTTCTTCCACCCTTCTGGATGTGTAGCTAAGAACTCTTTCTCTGGGCCTTCCTATAATGGGTTGAGGAGAGATACAGTTCTTCATCCCAAAGGAAAGGTCATTCCCTGGCTACAGAGTAAGATTCTAGAACATATTAGACAGTGAGCTCCTCAAGGGTAGGGACTCTTTTGTCTTCATCGTATTCTTAGCTTTTAGCACAATGCCTGGTACATGGTAGGTGCTTAATAAATATTTATTGACTGAGTGGCATAGCTGCTAAAGCAAATGGGAACCTGAATAGGGATCTCAAGACCCTAGGTGCCCCTTTTGCTTTGTGTTTATTTGCCTGAAAGTAGATTTTTTTTTCAATCATAGAACTGGGAATAAAATACAGCTGTTTTCCCAGTAATAAACCTACTTTACACATATGGGTCAGGAAATAGAGGCCATAGCCTTCCCAAGTTAAGCAGTGGTTTTTTGCTATTATGTGTGTGTGTGTGTGTGTGTGTGTGTGGCAAATATACCATTAAAGGTACCATGTTTACATTCCAAGGGAACACATAGATAGTGAGTGTGCTCTGATTCAGTCTTCCAGAGCCAGGTTGATATATCTCCCCATTAGGGTTCTAGTAGTACCCTCAGAAGTTTTGGAGATACTCCTATTCTAGTGTTATCAACTTGAGTCCTCACTGGCTGTTGTGTGCAAGTGAGTAATGGCACAATTCCATTTAACCTTTTGACATCAACTACTTTTTACAAAGGAATATATGCTTTAAAGATGTAGCAAGATATTAAAAGAGTGACTTATGTATGTCTACCTCCAGAGAAATAATTGATAAATAGAAACAGGCAAGATATATATTGGTTGAATGATGCCTTCTCTAGTGTAGAGAGAGGAAGTTTAGAGGAAAATACCTGGGAAATTTTAATGTAACAAACAAAAAATTAATTAATTTTTAAAAATTTGTAACAAGAACAAAAATGCAAATGCTTCCTCCTCAGTATCACCAGAGCACACTTTCCTCTATCCCACCTAGGCCTCTCACGAGAGTGTTTTCAAACTTAGCCAATTAGCATTTATTAAAAATATACTATGTGCCAGGAACTGTGCTAAGCTCTGGAGATCCAAAAAATAGTCACTGGTCTCAAGGAGCATACAATCTAATGGAGAAAATAACATTCAAACAAGTATGTATGAATGATACACGCAAAGGAATTTATATATTCTTATACTGTATAAATGGAGATTTTGAACTTTGGACTTCATCCCCCAGAAATCCCTTAGTATTTCCCAAAATTCCCTTTAATCTCTCCTGGGCCTCCATGTTTGCATGGTCATGTTATTTTTTTTTAAACCCTTGTACTTCGGTGTATTGTCTCATAGGTGGAAGAGTGGTAAGGGTGGGCAATGGGGGTCAAGTGACTTGCCCAGGGTCACACAGCTGGGAAGTGGCTGAGGCCGGGTTTGAACCTAGGACCTCCCGTCTCTAGGCCTGACTCTCACTCCACTGAGCTACCCAGCTGCCCCTCATGTTATTTTTTTATAAGTTCCATAGCAAGTGGGCTGAATAGCTAGGTCTCTTTCTTTAGTTATTATTAATAAAACTTTATTAAATATAATATTTAGTTCTTGGATATTAATTTTAAAATCCACAATACATATATACAAATATATATGTATATATAGGACAAATTGGGGGTGATTTCATAGGAAAAGATTGAAAATTAAGGAGGACTAGCAAAGACTTCTTGTGGAAGGTAGGACTTCAGCTGATATTTGAAGGAAGCCAAGGAGACTAGAAGACAGAGATAAGGAGAGAATCATGTTTACCTAGGCAATGAAAATTCTAGGAGTGAGAACATAGGATTGTCCTGTCCAAGGAGCATAAAGGAGACCAGTATCACTGGATTTCAGAGTATGTGGAGGTGAAGAAGGTATAAAAACTGAGAATGTAGGAAGGGGCAGTTATGAAGAGTTTCCAAAGTTAAGTGGAGGGTTTGATTTTGATATGAGATTTTTGCAGTAACAGGAAGGCACAGAAATTTATTGAATGGGGAAAGGCACGGTCAAACCTGTGTTTCAGAAAAATAAATTTGACAGTTTTGTAAAGGATGAATTGGAGTGGGTAAAGACTTAGGGCAAGGAGACCACCCAGCAGGAAATTTGTAATAGTGTAGGCAAGAAGTAGCAAGTGCCTGCTTTAGTTCAGTTTCCACCTAGTGTTAGTCCTATCAAATTCACTACTGCTGGGCTAGGCTTTAAGACCCGCAAGTCACTCAATCCTTGTTCCTCAAAGGAAAGATACTGGATTGGCTGCAAAACCAAGGGAGGACTCTAACTACTGGATTTTAGTGGCTGGCTCTTCTGACCTTTCAAGACTCATATTGTTCAGTCATGTCTGATTCTTCATGATCCTGTGGATCATACTGCCCATGGGATTTTCTTGGCAAAGATTCTAGAGTGCTTTGCCATTTCCTTCTCTAGTGAATTAAGGTAAATAGAAGTTAAGTGATTTTCCCAGGTGTCATATAGCTGGTGAGTGGTTGAGGCAGGATATGAATTTAGGTCTTCCTGATTCCAAGTCCAGGGCTTTATCAAATTGAGCCATCTAGTTGCCTAGACTCATGCTTTAACTTAAACTAGAAAAGAAGCCAGGCCTTAGAAGGGAGAAGTCCAAATGCCTCTCCTCATGTAGCATTATCTCTTATTGGATCCCTCACTAAAAGCAACTAAGAGATCCTCTAAGGCTGAACAGTTAAACAGAATGTGTGGTTCAGGCTCTCATCTCCAGTGCCTTTTTTTTTGAAGGCTCCTAACTGTGTGATTAGCAAAGACCAGACTAGTTACAGAATGTCTACACATGTTCCAATAGGGTCTTTAATACACTTCAATGATGGTTCTCTCAGAAGTAGACTTCAAAGATTCTTGTACATAGAGACATGCCATGGGAGGAGTAGCAAGGTGGGACAGTGGATAGATCTCCAGGCCTGGAGTAAGAAAGACCAAGGTTCAAACCCAGTCTCAGACACTTACTGGCTGTGTGATCCTGGGCAAGTCACTTAACCTGTTTGTCTCAGTTTCCTCATCTGTCAAATGGGGATAATGATAGCACCTATCGCCTAGGATAAAGCACATAGTATAGTCCCTGGCACTTAGTACTATAGAAATGTTAGCTATTATTATTATCAGAAGTGCTCTCTCTATATACGTAGGTCCAAATCCAAATAGACAGTCCAAATCCAAATAGACATCAACCACTAATTACAATAAATCAGCTCACATTTATTAAATGTCTTCTCTTTAGCAGTACTATGTGTGGTAAGGTCTAGAAATATAAAGACAGAAATAAGCCTGTTCTGAGTCTTTTATTTTTAACCCTTACTGATATGAGGGTGGTGGTGAAATTAGGGTCTTGTTCAAAGAATTATTGACTCAGGCAATCTCCATGGCAAGTAAACTTTGTTGTTTTAGGGAGGAATGGCAGTGGTATGGTTATGGTTATGGTGATTGCGTGGCTGTGGTGATGAAAAGACTTGGAGATGGAAAGGCCCCAAGAGATTATCAGGAATACCTTTTATCTTGATTAGTTACTAAGGAAGGGGTCATTTGTTTGGGTTGTTGCCCTACTATTCCCAAGGAACTGATGTCATTTCACCAATGGTTCACTTTGGTCTTGATGGCTTTACCCAAGATTCACCATGTTTGCCCACTTTGGAGGGGGAAAAAGGGTGATAAAAACCACAATGTAAATAGGATGCAAATGATATATTAAGCACCCTATGGCAACTTTAGGTTACTTTTGCCTGATTCTGTATAGATTAAGAAGGGCAGGGATTGTGGAAACTGAGCATTGTTTGAACCTAGTCCTGTGTGACTGGGAAGCTGAACCATCTTTACCAAGGACTTAAGTGATGTGATGTAAGAAGTTTTCTCATAATTATAAATCTAAGCAAACCAGATGTCTTATCTGAAAGGTGGCCCCATACTAAGCAACTAAGTATTGTGCCCATGTTCTTTTGATTGTTTACAGCTACGTGTCAGGGTCTGTGGGACATTTCAGCTCACAACATTCCCCACTTCAAATAACACAAGGCCCAGAACAAGAACTGGGGCAAAAGTCTTCTGGAACTACTTCTTCCTGAACAGAGAGGCACAGGATTAGGGATGGGCTTGGGGTCCTATGTTACTTGGGTGGGGTGAGGGTGCTCATCACACAGCTTCTGAGAGTGGAAAGTAACAGCAGTGGTGTCTAATAGTTGGAACTGTATTTAATCACTCAGTTGCCATCATCTGGAACTGGAACTGGGAAAGTTCAGAGGCCACAAATTTAACAAAGCAATTAAAGACAAGGGCCAAATAGCAAAAGAAGCAATAGTAAGAGAAAAGAAGATATAAGGGAATACCACCAGGTGCCCAAGGGGAGGAAGGATTTAAGGGAGTCCTAAAGGACTACTGGATCATCAACAAGGGGTTCACTTTGGGGTCCTGACATTCCTCCTTTTTGGTGAAGGGGAAGGGATCCAAGGAACCCCTTCCCCTTCCACTGAGGGAAAGGAAAAGGCTTTCAGTGTGAGGGATCTACTTTTTAGTAAGTCAAGTTATAGATCAAGTCTTCTTGTGTTCTAGTTCTCATTCTCAACATTTATGCAGCTCATTTTGAGTCCCAGATGTCCCATATCTGGTTCCTGGATAACTTCTCTTAGGTATTCTGGTACTGGCTTTATTCTCAGGACAGCTTTGAAGGAAGCTTTGTTTCTCTGGTTCCAAATCACTTGTAGAGATTCCTAGATTAAAATCTGCCTAAATTTGCCATTAACAAAACTTAATGCAACTTAGTACAATCTTTTAAATGGGTCTCTCTAACCCTGAAACTTCAGAGAATTTCAGTTTTATATACCACTTGCTATTTACCGTACATAAAAATCTTAAAAGTTTATGAGGGGGGCAGCTGGGTAGCTCAGTGGAGTGAGAGTCAGGCCTAGAGACGGGAGGTCCTAGGTTCAAACCCGGCCTCAGCCACTTCCCAGCTGTGTGACCCTGGGCAAGTCACTTGACCCCCATTGCCCACCCGTACCAATCTTCCACCTATGAGACAATACACCGAAGTGCAAGGGTTAAAAAAAAAAAAAAGTTTATGAGGATCTAATTTGTAAAATGAACTCTTCTGTCCATACTAGATACATTTGGAAGCCAATCAGAGTTGTTTGAGAAAAAAATCTAATCCTGTTGCTTTTTTAAAATTAGCTTATTACTTTAATATCTCTTTATGAGAACACTATCCTTATATTATAGTTTCACCACAGATTAAAATTCCAGGACTTTTTATTTAAAACTGCGCTTTTTATAGAGGCAAAAAAACTGGAAAATGGGGAGGGGGTGTCCATTGATTGGGGAATGGCTGAACAAATTGTGGTATCTGATGGTGATGGAATACTATTGTGCTGAAAGGAAAAATGAACTGGAAGAATTCCATGTGAACTGGAATGATCTCCAGGAATTAACACAGAGGGAAAGGAGTAGAGCCAGGAGAACATTGTACACAGAGACTGATATACTGTGACACAATCTAATGTAATGGATGTCTCTTCTAGTATCAATGCAATGATCCAGGACAATCCAGAGGGACTTATGAGAGAGAATGCTATCCACTTCCAGAGAAAGAACTGTGGGAGTAGAAATGCAGAAGAAAAACATATGATTGATCATATGATTTGATTGGGATATGATTGGGAATGTTGACTTTAAATGATCATTCTATTGCAAATATAATAATACAGAAATAGGTTTTGAACAATGACACGTGTAAAACCCAGTGAATTGCTAGTTGGCTATGGGAGGCGGGTGGGAGGAGGGAAGGGAAAGAACATAAATCATGTAACTGTGGAAAAATATTCTAAATTAATTAATCAATAAAAAGATAAATTAATATATCTAAAGGACAAAAAAAATTCCAGGATTTTTCATACTTGTATCTTCTTATAGTAACTGGGAGATATTTCTGCATCAACTTTTAAATGAATAGATTTAACATTGTACTTACAAAACTTCTACTACTTCTCTATCTTGATGGCAGGAGTTTGCTGTGAAAGGAAAAGGAGATACGTAGTTGTGTCATATATTGTAACAGGGGAAAAACTCCTTCATTCTAATTCCTTTAGGAGGATCAGATACTATTGGAGATCTTGTCCTATGGATGAAAATAAAAGTAATAACACTTTTTGCAAATAAATTTCTTTACCCCTAAGTTCAGTGATTACATAAATGAATTAGCTTTCAAAAGACTGGTACTCCAACTGAAACAAAAATGTGGGGTGGAGTACAGATGCACTTAAGTAAGTAACTTCCACTTATAAACAAAGAATAGTGTATTTACCACATGGATTACCTACAGTAAAACTTGTCTAATTGTTAAGCATATTCAAATCAATTCAATCTTACAGATTATGTATTAATAGGCAGCTGACAAGTAAAAATACTGATTTACTCTAATTTACTACACATTCAGATTGAAAATAGCTTACATATTTGCATCGGCTCATCTCTTCTATTAACCACTTGTTTTGATTATAGAAATTGGATATAAAAGGAAAAAGCAGGGACAGGATTATAACAGAATCAAAACTAGACCCTTTAGGCATAAGACTGAAAAGTACAGAGTGATTTATCACATGTACACTGGCACCCTTAACTCTGTTTGAGTTCAGGTAAGAGTCACAGTTGACAATCAATCATGCAGCACCAATTCCACCTCCCAGCCAGACTCCGGAATAATCAGGTGGGAACATTTCTATTTACATAAGTTGGGAGGATCCCATTTCAGCTGGTTTGAGATTATCCTCTCAACTTTTTCTAGATAAGAACTTTTACCTGCCATGATTCAGCATCACAGTTCTTCTGAGTAACTTGTGGATTTTCCTCTTATGGTGGATTAATGACTTAATGATCCTTCAGACAACTATACCAGAATTCAACTCTTAAAACAATGTTAAATTATAATCCCAAGAATTTTTACCTCAAATCACAAAATTTCGCTAATTATAAAACAGAAGAGAGCATGCTAGCTCAAAAATGCTGTGTTTGATATGAATTAAGGAGGACCTCCTCAGCATGGGGAGCATGGAATATTACCTCTTTTCTCAGAATTATATTAGCTGTAGTTTTAACTAAGTCTGCTGTTGCTACAATAGCCCTGAGATGGTATGGTAGCATTCTCATATCCAGGTTATAGCTTTGGAATTTTAACAGATGAAAATGGTTTCCATGCTTCCATGTCAAGATTCAGGAAGCCATGGCTCACAGTGCATTTCCCCCCTTTTAATATTAAAAAAAAGTGGAATGGGATTGCATGGTTGCACCTGACCTATGGCAGGCCAGGGAGAACTAGACAGAATTCAGTTTCATGCTTATAAGTTACAACTAACCATATTTTGATATGGCATTGTTAAGAAAGTAATAAGTAGCAGGTAAATTTAAACTTTAAACTGCTTGTATTTTTTTCTTCATTCTGGATTCCTTTTTTTCCCTTTCTTTCTGGGATTACTTCCAAACTAGCTTTGCTTCATTGCACTAAAAATGGGGCAACTAGTCTTCAGGGGTACAGAATTTAATTCTTATTTTCTTTAATATGACATCTAGAGTTGTACCTCAAAACTTCACTATGACATTCTCTCTGGAATTCCACTGTGGCCAGGGTTGCAACGACAGAGAGGAACTTCACAGAATTTTTTATAACCTAATTTCTCACTGAAAACCCAAGGTGGGAGTTAGTTCTATTCACTGGGACAATTCCTTCTTAAGTATAAAACTTCATTAATCTTTTCCAGAATATTAGCTCTTTGACTGCAGCTTTTTGTAGTGTTTCTGGCTGGCTGCATTTTCCTTTTAGAAATCTTTCAAGGTAACAAAATCTACAAATAACACTAAAGAGGACACAAGACAAAGATTTTCCTGCAATAACAATATAGCCAAATTAATAAAAACGAATGATCACATACTTGCTAGCCTTAACTTTTTCATTTTGCAGCAAAAGAAAGAACCACGTTTAGCTAAATTATCAGCTGCCCCATAGTGGAGAACTCAGACAGGGGCAGTGACAGCCTGCCAAGGTCCCAATGACGAGAAATAAGGGAGAGAGAGAGAGAGAGAGAAGAAGAAGAAGAAGAAGAAGAACTGAGGTGTAGTGTCAGTCTGAGTTCTGCTAGGCCTCAAACTGGTGCAATGGCTATCCGCCCTGGTTCTGGGTGCAGTGGGAGAATGAGTTTTGCTGAGATCCCAAACATGAGGTTCTGGTAGGCTGTCTCTCCAATAGGAACTTGCTAGCAATGAAGGCCCAACCTGGTTCCCCCAACTAAGTCTAGGTGCTAGGGGATGGGAGAAAAAAAACTCAATATGAAGGAGTAAGGGAGGTAGAGCAAGGGGTGACCACTTAATTCAGGATGGAGAGAGCTAGAGCCAAAGACAATGTGCTCCACATTGGGGGCCAAAAAATGATGTGGGGCTGGAAGGTCAGATTAGAGTCTTGTCCAAAGAATTATTGACTCAGGCAATCTCTATGGTAAGTGAGTTTTATTGTTTTAGGGAGGAATGGTGGTGGCATGGTTATGGTGATTGAGTGGCCACAGTGATGAAAAGGTTTGGAAGTGGAAAGGCCCCCAGAGTTTGTCAGGAATGCATTTTATCTTGATTGGTTACAAAGGAAAGGGTCATTTGTTTGGATAATTGTTGCCCTGCTGTTCTCAAAGAACTGATGTCAATTTACCCACGGTTCACTTTGGTCTGCATGGCCTTACCTAAGATTCACTCTGTTTGCCCATTTTTGCGGGGATAGCAATGTAAGTGGGATGCTAATGATATGGTAAGTACTTGGGTTGTTATCCTGAGGTAACTTCAGTATACTTTTGCTTGATTCTGCATAGGTTCTAAGGAGGGCAGGGATTGTGGAAAGTGAGCACTGTTTGAATCTGGTCCTGCGTGACTGGGAAACTGAACTACCTTTACCAATGATTTGGGTGATACGATGTAAGAAATTTTCTCATAATTGTGAATCTAAGCAACCCATATGTCTTATCTAAAAGGTGGCTTCATATTAATTGACTAATTATTGTCTCCATGTTCTTTTGATTGTTTACATCTATGTGTCAGGGTTTGTGGGATATTTTAGCCCACATCATTTCTTTCTTTATTAGTAACAATTCTAAGACAGGAGGGCAAGGTTTAGGCAAACAGGGTAAAGTGACTTGTCTAGTATCACATAGCTAAGAAGTGTCTGTGGTCAAATTTGAATCCAGGTCCTCCCAACTTAAGGTCTGACTTTCTATCCTCTGTGCCACCTAGGTACCACTCCACTCTTACTCTTAATCAGAGAAGCAATCAGAGAAAGCATATATAAAAGTACAGACAAGATCATTACAATGCAGACAGAAGTTAACCTTGGCTAGGAAAGCATTTGAGCTAGAGGGAACCAGGAAGAACTTTTTGTAGAAGGTGACTCTTGAGCTGAGTCTTGAATAATTCCAAGAGGTGGAAGTGAGGAGAGCAAACATTCCAGACATGGAAAATAGTCTGTGAAAAGGAACAAAGACAGGTGATGGAATGTCATTTGTGAAAAATTGCAAACAGGCTCATTTCACTGGACTGTTGAGTACACTGAATTAGTCAGTCAGTCAATAAACATTAAGGACATACTTACTATGTGTCAGGCATTGGGCTAAGTACTGGGGGATAGAAAGAAAGATAATCTGACAATCTGACCTGGGGATATAACATGTAAAACAACTAAGTACAAACAAGACAGATGTATACACATATATGCATACATATGGAAATAATCAATAGAGGGAAGACCTCAGAATGAAGAGAGCTTGGAAAAGGCTCCTCTAGAAAGTTGAATTTCAGCTGGGATTGGAAGGAAGCCTTGGAAGCCAGGACATGGGGATGAAGAAGGAGAGCTATCCAGGCATGGGGGAGATAGTCAGAGAAAATGCCCAGAGCCAAGATATGGAGTGTCTTGATTGAGGACACTCAAGGAATGTATGGAGGGAGGAAGGGAGGAAGCATGTAAGATGTCAGAGGACTTGAAAGGTAGGGGAAAATAAGGAATAAGGGACTAATGTATAAAAAGCCTGGAGAGATAGGAAGGTGTCAGGTTGTGGAGAGTGGTGGAATTTGTATTTGATTCTTGGGGTAATAAGGAGTACTATCAGAATATATACATTGTTCCTAGAAGACCTATACTTAATTAATAAAATTTAGCTCAGGGAGAATAATAGCAGGACTATGGATAAGTTTTCAGGCTGTTTGCTATTCTGCACCAAAGAAGCTACTGTCCTAATAAAAGTAGTTTCCTTTATCCTCAAATAAATGAAATATATGTATACTTCTTAATAATCAAAATTGTCTTTCATCCTCCTTACTATGATCTTACTGTCCACAGACTTGAACAGGCCAAAAAAAAAAAAAAAAAGCGAATTTCTGTTTAATACCTTGTAAAGCTGCAAATATCTTCCTTTGTCCTGGTCTTGATTTCTACATTTAACAGAAGCATTTTATTTCATTTCCTGTTCTCTTGCCATTAATTTTTTCTTTTCTCAAAAATTTCAGATCCTTTTCTTGTCTTTTATTCTTCCAAATTTATCTGCTAAATTTTGCTTAACAAGAATAATCCCAAACAGGGAAAGGTTTCTGATTAGAGGTGAGTCCTATTATCATTTGTTTAGACAAGACAGGTGTTCTAAAAAGTCCCTTTGGATTTATCTTTCACCTAAAGGAGCCTGGAGAATCTGATTGCTAGTAAAAAAGTTGGGGAAAATACAAGCAAATCTATAGGGATATTTACCTTGCTTTAGAAAGCTAAATGGATGAACTTTATGTTTAAAAAGGAGTCTCCAAACCAAGGTTTGTTTTTGTTTCTGTTTTTTAAAATCCTTACCTTCTGTCTTAGAATTAGATATTGAGTATTCATTTCATGACAGAAGAGTTTTAAGGGCTAGGCAATCAGGGTTAAGGAACTTGCCCCGGTAGGAAGTATCTAAGGCTAAATTTGAACCCAAGACCCCTCACCTCTAGGTCCGGCTCTCTCCTGAGTTGTCATGCTGCCCTTGGTCTAGGGATTCTTAACTTATTTGTGCCATAGATCCCTTTGGTCATCTGGTGAAACTCATTTTCAGAATGTTTTTTAATTGCATAAAGTAAAATATAGATTTAAATAACACACACAGAAACAAATTATCTTGAAATAGTTATAAAATGATAAATTATTTTTTAAATGTTAAAGTTAATGGGCTACAGATTTAGAATTCGTACTCTAGAACAAATTTTGCTTTTAATATCAAGCCTACTGGAATGGATACATGTTTTTATCAATGAGTATTTGGTTAACAGGGAGGAATTGTCAATGATTCATTTGCTATTTTCAAAGGTAGGAAATAACTTCGTAGTTTTTTTGAATGCCATTCTACTGAGGCAAATAATGCTATATAGTTGTGGGTGAGCTCATTAGGGCCAATTAAAACCTGATAGCTCTTACTGAGCATTGAAATATTTGGTAGTATTTTCTGTGTCTTTGGAAAATGGCATTTTCTTCCTTATTAGCAGATATTTAATTTGAGGACTTTCCCCATTTGGCAAATTATATTATAAAGTTGAAGGTGGTTGTCTTATAAGATGGTCTTAAATTTAGAACAGGTTTTTAATCTAGTTTTCTAACTAGTTCCTTATGTAATATTTGGTAGAAAAAAGCATTCATTGGCCTCAGCACCAGAAGAGCTAGGTCTTCATCTCAAATCTACTGCATGCAAACTAACTATGTATGGCCATAGGCAAATCGGATAAGCTCTAATCTGTAAAATGGGGAAGATACTTATATAGAGGATAGACAAAAAATAAAGAATAGATACAGCCTGGGAAAATGGCAAGGACAATGGATTTGAAGACAAGGGATCTATGCTTAAATCTCAATTGCAAACTATGTCTTCTAGGCAAGTCACTCATCTCCTTGGGCCTCATTTTCTTCATCTTTTTTACTCACATCTCCCTCAGCCCAGCCCATTGCTCTTCTCACACAACCTCCACCCCAGATCAGGCCCACAGTGCTTCTGGCCTAGATTACTTTTATGGCCTCTTAATTGGTCTCCCAATCTCAGGCCTTTCCCTACAACAACCCATCCCTTTGACAATTGCAAAATTATTTTTCTTAAACACAGCTCTGCCAATGTCACTGAGTTACCCCACTCTCTGCCTATTGTCACCAGCATAAAATGTAAACTTCTCTATTTAGCTTTTAACGTCCTTCCCAACCTTGCCTCAACTTGTATTTCCAGCCTCATTTTACACTCCACGCTAAATCTTCCTTCTCTCTCTTCCTCACACAAGTCACCCAATCCTTTATCGCCTTAATTTTGTTCTGGCTGTCCTCCATGCCTGGGATATGTTCCCTCATCTCTTATTATAGATCCCCAGATTTCCTCATTTCCGTCAGGATTCAGCTCTAGTGATACCTTCTACATGTAGCCCTTCCTAATTTCCCCAATCCCTGGTTATTATTGTTGTTTGGTTGTTCATTCCGATTCTTTGTGACCCCTCTGCACCATCGCTATCCATGGGGTTTTCTTGGCAAGGATACTGAAGTAGTTTATGCCATTTCCTTTTCCAGTGAATCCTTTTGTCAGGTAATCAGAGGATCTATTCCTAACCCAGGGTCACACAACTAGGAAGTATCTGAGCTCAAATTCGAATTTAGATCTTCCTGACTCCACATCCAGTGCTCTTCACCACTGAGCCCAAACTGCCTCTGCAACAACTCTTCCCTGCCCTCAACTACTTTGTGTCTCTTCTCTCTATATTTACTCTGGATCGACATTTGTACATTTGCATGCATATATGAGTATATATTAGTTTTAGTGGTTTAAAATTACACTAACTCTGCATACACCCTACATACATACTTGTATCCATACGCACATACATTATGTGTATTTACTTATTGTCCAGCCCTTTCCCCTGCCTCCTTTGAATGTAAACTCTTAGAGGGTAGCGATTGTTTCTTTCTTAGTATTTGTATCCCTAGGGGAGCGTACATTATATCTGTGTTTTTAATAAACACTTGTTGATTGATTGGTAAACTGAGGGGCTACTTGGTGGCTTCTGAGGGCCTTTCTAACTCTAATTCTATGATTCTATGAACTTTACAGGGTTATTATAAAGCTTACATGAGCAATTGTAAGCAAGGGGCTCTATAAATGATAGCTGCTGCTATTAGTACTATCATTGTTATTAGGAAAGTTATATTTAGAAACATCTTTTGTTTGTGGATACAAATTATACGTGCCAGATGGCATCTCGGCTATGTTTAGAGTAGAGTTTGGCCATTCAAAATGAGACATAATATATAGTTAAAGATGAGTGTTACCCCTGTTCCAAATACCTTAGACAGAGAACCCTAGAATATTGTTATAGTAGTGTTACAGTAGTTTAAAAGATCCAAATAGAATTTTGAGAAAAGCAGTTTGTGTAGGCAGTTTGGAATGATATTTGAGAAATGTTTTACTATTACATTTTTCTCTAGGGGTGGCTAGGTGCCACAGTAAATAGAGTACTGGGCTTGGAGTCAGGAAGATCTGAGTTCAAATGTAGCCTCAGACACTTACTAGCTATGTGACTCTGGGCAAGTCATTTAACCCCAATTGCCTGAGCAAGTCACTTAACCCTGTTTGCCTAAAAAAGGTGATTTTTGGAGACAGCTAGATTTCTTAGTGACTAGAGAGTCGGACCTAGAGATGAGAAGTCCTGATTTAAAATTTGGCTTCAGATACTTCCTAGCTGTGTGAGCCTGGGATTAACCCCTATTGCCCAGCCCTTACCACTATAATACATAGTATTGATTCTTAGATGGAAGGTAAGGTTTTTAAAAACATTTTTTTCTTTCTTTATGAAGTTAGGGAGAAAATGTACATTTTACCTTTAATCTATGAGGACCCATAAGGAAAAAAGTAAATCAGAAACTAGGAAGTCGTTGTGAGGAGCTAGCAAGTATAACAAGTTTTTTATGATTACTAGTGAGCAAAAAAACAAAATAGTGTAATCTAGTTTATTCCTTAGAGACTGCATTTAACTCCTGTAGAAGAGAATTATGAAGAAGATTCTTAAGAGACTTTAATAAAAATCTAGAGCAAAGCCTTCTTTTAGACAAGTAAAGAGGAGTTATCTGATGTTACACTGAGGGTTTGAAGTGATTCTGGTTGGAAAATTTCTCCATAAAATAAAAATTTGCTTTATTACTGTTTTATTTGTTAGTAGATTATATATATTAAGTCTTTTTAAAAAATTCTTACCTTCTGCCTTAGAATTAATGCTAAGTATCAGTTTCAAGGCAGAAGAGCAGGCAATTGGGGTTAAGTGACTTGCCCAAGATCACACAGCTAGGAATTATCTGAAATCAAATTTGAACCCAGGATTTTCTATCTCCCGGCCTGACTCTCTATCTACTGAGCCACTTAGCTACCCCTATATTAAATAATTTAATGTTATTTTGTCATATGTAAATAAGAGTAATTATTAATGGGAAAAGAGTTTTTCTTCAGTTTATTATTTAGCACCCAACTTTGGACTCAGTCTCTTAAGCCTCACTGGCACTGTCAGGTTGGGTCCCCAAAGAGTGATTATTGCTTCCAGGTTTCTAGAGGTAACCCTGTGGAGGGGTCTCCCCCTTAAACTCATGAGCCCTTATTGGTGGGCTACATTAGACTGACTTCTCGAAAAGGCATTTTTTCAAATGACATTGCAAGAACAGATCTTACAAAGCATAAGTTCACATTCTTCCATGAATACAGTCTCCTTGGTGGGACAAGTGGGCATGAATTAAAGAATAATGACCGAAGAGCTCACATATAGGCAATACACATGGCCAAGACAACTCAAGACTCCAGAATTACAGGGCTGTGATAGTCTTTTTTCTCTGGAGGGTCTTCTCCAAGTTTGCTCAGGGGTATGACATTGGTGATAGACAACTGAGCTGACTCCTTTTAGGGCAAGGCTTCTAAAGCTGGATGAGTCAATTGATTTGGAGGCTATAAGAATCAGGCCTCTCAGTTTTGAAACTGGGCCCCTCACTAGGCTCAGCTGGTGCTTGACTTTACAAGGGTAGGTCATTCTGCAGCTGCTCCTGGACTGCCCAGGCCAGCTCACTTAGCTTCTGGGTTCTTCACAGGGCTCAGTTTGATGTATCAGATTCCCTTGTCATGATATTCAGTGGGCAGCTGCACTCATCACTACCTCTAGTCCCTGGCTCTGTTGGGATTAAAAGTCCTCTTCTCAACGAGCTCAATGACCCTTAGCCTAAGATTGGCAGAAGTCTCTCTTCTTTCAGTCCTTCAAATCCCCAGCTTCTGAGGTTTATTACTTCTAGGCAGAAGCTGGGAAATGTTTAGCCTTTGCTGTTTGACTGTCTTTCCTGACTCAGACCTGGCTTCCCACAGTGAGGAGCTCCATCTTTCCTCATGGTGCTCAGTCCAGTTACATTTCCCAGACTCCTGTTTTATGAAGATTGGCATCTGGTACTGACAAAGGTATTGAAATAGCACTTCTTCATAAGTGCTACTCAAGCCTCAGACTCTTTTTTTTTTTAAACTCTTACCTTCTGTCTTATTACCAATATTGTGTTTTGGTTCCAAGGCAGAAGAGTGGTAAGGGCTAGGCAATGGGGGTTAAGTGACTTGCCCAGGGTCACACAGTTAGAAAATTTCCGAGGCTAGATCTGAACTCAGATCCTTCTAACTGCAGGCCTGATACTTTGTCCACTATGCTACCTAGCTGTCCCTCCTCTTTACACAATATCTGGCTTTGTCCCTTAAGAATTATAGCTTTAAAAAGTCTTAATAAAGCTAATTTTTACATCCAAATAATTAGTATTAACTAATTAATTAATGAGAAAGAGCTTACAAATTTATTAATTAGAAAGAAACTAATTGATCTATCAACAAGCATTTATTAAGCACCTACTCTGTGTCTGGCTCTCTGTTAGACTCTGAAGGATAATCTTTACTCCAAAGGAGTTTATAGTCATCCCTTGCTATCTAATGGTTTGCTTTTCGGACCTTCACGGAATTGTGGGTTTTTAAAAAATATATGTTTAATTCTGTGTGGATACTGTGTATAATTTACTATATTGTGGGATTTTGTGGATGAATACTGTACTGTACACAATGGAAACACAGTATGCCACTACTGCTTGTGCAAAGATGACCAACCCCAGCGCTGTATCCTGAGCTCTGATTGACTCAGTGACTGTAGCATTGGTCTGTCTGCTCTTCCACTACTTCACGGATTTTCACCTATTGCGAGGGTCTCTGGAACATAATTTCTGTGATAGGTGAAGGATCACTGTATATCATTCCTGATTTCTATAGAGGTTTGGATGGTAAAATTACATGCACACCTAGTTTACATATATATATTTGCATATATACATTTACATACACATACATGTCAAGTAGCTTACAAGTAATTATGGCTAGCCACACCATATTGAGCTTGCTAACCCAGGGGGAGTGGTAAAGCACCCTTCTTTAATTTGCTATAGTTGACATCACAATCTATAATTCACTGATGCTTTGGTGACCCTGTTTTTGTAAATAGTATTTTGTAAGCTTTATTTGTCTTAAGTCCAAAATAATGGAATTTAGAATTCCCTGTTTGGAGAAGGGAGTGTGGAAGAGATGCACTAAAGTATTTTAATCACAGTAGCCCAGGGTTTATATGTGGCAAGGTGCTTGCTTTGGTCTGCTTCTCTTTCCCTGGAAAGAGTGATAATTATCCCTGCTTCTTGGTGTGTCTTGTTCTGTGCTTCTATTTCTTTCAGGAAACTGATGGCTATTCTTTTTAACTTCTGTCTTGCAACTTTTCAGGATTATTTTCCTGAAAGCAGATACCCTTCTCTCTCTCTCTCTCTCTCTCTCTCTCTCTCTCTCTCTCTCTCTCTCTCTCTCTCTCTCTGTCTCTCTGTCTCTGTCTCTCTC
>NC_058132.1:397615180-397630402 GCF_016433145.1 Gracilinanus agilis
TTTTTTTTTTTACCCCATTAGAATGTAGGGTAGGGACTGTGTACCTCCAGGACTCAACACAGTGCCTGGCAAGCACATAATAAATACTTAATAAATGTTTGCTGACTGAAGGGTAATGGCAAATTTTGAGAAGAAAGAAAAAGAGGTAAAAATGGAAAGATGAGATGAAGGAAGAGGTGTGAAAGGAAGATTTGGTAGGGGAAGGGATAAAAGGTGGGAGAGAATGAAAATGAAAAGAGATTGGAAAACAAAGAGTGGGGAAATAGGATTTATTTGCATTCCCAGTGGAATAAGAAATAATGCCACTGGAGTCTACTACTTATGATAGGACTGGATAGCATAGCACTGAGTCACAAAACATTCCCAGTTTGTACCTCAGAAATCTCAGCTATTGGTGGTGGGTGGAAGAAAAAACAGTTTGGATTGAAGGTAATAGATGGGTGATAGCATTTGATGTCTTCTTAAAGTTATACTGATATAGAAAATGCCTCTACATTAAAGCAATCTCCACCATAATCTATGTTTTAGATGTATATTTGCTTTGTGACCTTATGCAAACCACTTTGCAAATCTTTATTTTTTTAGTTGGACTAGATCATCCCTAAGAAAGATCCTTTTAAATTCTAACATTTTATGATTCTAACTTTTCTTTAGTAATTAATAAACAATTTAAAAATAAATTTAATACATTTTAATAAATAAAGGAGCTAATTAATTTAGGCATTCTTTGTCTTTGAGTTTGCTAAATTATGAATATCTAAGCTGTGAAAACTGCTGCAAAACCTTTAAGGGGCCATTTTTTGCTCTTGTGGTTTAATTGAAATCTCATTGAAGATGAGATATCTTTCCACTAGGGCAGCATTGGTGAAGACCTGGCATGAGTGCAGCGCCAGCACTCAGGGAGCTGCTCTATTCCCCCTCTTCCCAGCTCCTGAGGACATTTTTTTGCATGCCTCTCCCTTCTGTTCAACTGCCCAAAGCAAGCACTTCCTTCTTCAGCTCTCTCTGCTAATGATATTTATGATATAATTTTATGATAAAATTTTTATGATATAATTTAGTGATCACCACATCCAGTACTTTCTGGCTCTCTTATTGGAGGAAGCAGTCTTATATTTACACATCACAAAGATGGTGATAGTTGGCAAGCCCTTTGTATCTTTCAAGAACATCCATTTTTAAGGAGGATGATCAGCCTATATATTCTTCAATTTCTCTAGGTTATGATCCCAACTATGTAGACTTTTACTATCATACCCCAGTACACATAGGCCCTTTCTTCTCCACAACCCCCTTTTCAGCTTCCCTTCATCTGTAGTCTTTCCCCCTACAAAGTAAGATCCTTGGGGGCAAGGACTCTCTTCCTTTATGCTGGTATTTGTATTCCCATCAGCACAAGGCCTGGCCCTTAGTAAAAACTTAATGTTTGTTGACTTGAGACTTGATGCCTATTCAGACTGACTTTCTACTTTATAGCTTTTCCAGGCCCCTGGTTTATTCCTTTTCCTCTTTTTCTGCTTTTCTTTGAGCTATTCCAATAATTATTTAGTTAGTGGGCAGAGGAAATAAATGAAAAAGAATTTCACAATAAAAAGTTTTAATGCAAGTTAACTGTATTTGTGAAAGATTTGGTAAAGAAACTAAAATTACATAAAAATTCATGAATTCTGACTTGAAATTTAGGGTGGATTGAAAAGAGATATAGAATGGCTCATTTTTTTTCCATCTGTGATGGGAGAACACCTCTCTTCCCAATCGTATTTGAAGAAGGGAACTGAGAAGGAGGAAGAAGTAGAGAAGGAGAAAGTGGAAGGAATTCTGTGGTACAATTTGTCCCTGTTCCCTATGAAACAGAATAAAGGTATGAAAATTTCCCGAAGCTTTCCCTTAAACTATGACTATCTCTACCTTAACTTATATCCAATAGGCCCAGGATTACCACTGCTTTTTCCTTTGGCTCCCAACCTTGTTTTAATTTTCCCCCTCTCACCCTCATTGTGCCACATGTGATTCTATTGTCATTGTTTAAGGTTGAGGATACATTTTTTTTTTTTGCAAAGGTACTGAAGTTCTGTCTCTTGGTCCACGTTTTCAAAATCTATGATAGAATGGGAGAAGCAAAGATTCTGGCAGTTGGGGCAGAGGAGAAGAAAAGGTTTAGAGAATAAGTCTTTTAAAATAAGAAATTGACATCAAACCGTGAATTTTTAGTCATCTTATCTTTTTTTCTCTTTCATCTGGGGAAACTGAGAGGGATATTTATGATATGTATGTGATCTATACATTCTACCATAATTTGGCAAATGAAAGTAGAATAGTATTTTAGAATAGAGAGAAAATAATATTTTGTTGGCACTCAGATTGACAGTTTCCTTTATTTTCTTTTAGGAAAGGAAATTGATAACATGATCTTTTTATTTCTTTCAAAGAGAATATTAACAGAAAATGTATACACATAAACATGAACTAATTTAAAAAAACCTCCACTTACCTTCTTTCTTAGTATCAATTGTAGGACAGAAGAGTGGCAAGGACTAGGCAATTGGGGTTAAGTGACTTGTTCACGGTCACACAGCTAGAAAGTGTCTGAGGTCAGATTTCTTGTCTCTAGGCTTAGCACTCTAGCCACTGTGCTATCTAGCTGCCTCTGAACTAAATTTTACAATGACAAAGGGGGAAAATGTAAGGAAGAATAATTAAAATAAATTTAAAAGTTTTAGAGGAAAAGAGAGATTAGATATGTTTATCTATTTTAATCTAATTCTCAATAAGGAATGAATAATAGGAAGGGGGACCTCTGATTTCATTGATATAGAGAGCTAGTGGGTAAGCAAACTATCAATGCAAATCAGTACTTTTCTTAGAGAGAAAATTAGGGCAATAAAAGGTTAAGTGACTTGCCCAGAGTCATATAGCTGGTATTTGTCAGAGGCAGGACTGAAGTTAAGTCTCCCTGACTCTGAGGACAGCTCTCAAACTAGTATGACATGCTGTATTAAATATGCCAAGGGCAAGCTAGTAAAAATAGTCACATTGAGAAATATAGCCAGAAGATGCACTGTGGAAGAGTAGATCTTGCACTGAAAAGGACTTTACTTACTTCTCCTAGTAGAAATAGGCAGGATTAAATTTCCCAGATCAGCCCTGTCATAGCCTACTGGGTTTGACTTCAGATGGAGCCTCTTCTTTGAGAAATGCCCTCTTCCCCTTTCATATCCACTCCCTTTGAGAAGTGGGTAAGGGAGAGGTTCCTGTCTAAGACACCAGTTTTCAAAGTGACCCCACCTACAGAAGGAATAAAGAGATAAGCTCAAAATCGTAGCCCAAGCACAAGGTCCATGTGGCTATCTTTTGTCATTATTTTTGGGAGAACCCTAATACCATTTATTATTAATTTAAAAAAAAAACAGCCCATAACTTGTGTCTTAGTATCAAATCTAAGACTTTTGTCTTGTGACAAGGCTAGGTAATCAGGTTTAAGTGACTTGCCCAGGATCACACCACGTAAGAAGTGTCTGAAACTAGATCTGAACCCAGGTCCTCTCAACTTTAAGCCTGGTGCTCTATCCACTGCACTGCCTAGTTGCCTCTTAATGCCAATTATTCATTTAAAAAAATGACAAGTTGGAAACAATTTCTATTTCCAGATTGAAAATTAGTCTTCAAAGCAGGTTGAATTAGGCACAATCGAATAGCTACTACTTTTCCCCACTCTATACTCCCTGGATATAACTAGTATATAGGCCATGAAATACTTTGACTGAAGATAGGCTTTATGTAAGTAAAGATTAAGCAAATCAGGAAAAAAAAAAAAGAACAGTTAAAGAGAAGGCAAGAAAAAGTAATTTTACAGGGAATGCCAGGCACAAGGAGGGGAAATTAAGGGGGATTTAAAGCTTTCTAAGCTTTTCCAGAGCTCTGATCTCTTAATTTCTTCTGCTACACTTTTCTTTCCTTCTGCTCAGCTCGTTAATTCCACAGGCTGGTCAGAAACCATCATCAATCAGGCTCCTGCCAGCTCTTCTTCCATTCTTGTTCTTGCAGATTAGGTTCCCTTTTCCTGGTTGGACAGTCCAGTCCAAAATCCTTGATAGAGTCTATCTCTTCCTGGGCTGGAAAGACTGTTCTTGTAGATACTGAACTCCTTTAAATCCCAGGCAGCTCTCTAAATGGACTGTTACAGAAATAACAGAAATGAAGGAGTTAAGGAAAGGAAAAAAGAATTGGAAAGTCACTTCCTAGAATTTGACTATTTAAAAATACCTTGTTAATAAACACTAAGAACAAATTTGACAGCCAAGAAATAATAAAGATTACATTATGAAGAGATGCCTAAGGTACTCCCCAGGTCAATGGAAGTCAGACATTGAGTTATACATGTTTAATAACATACTGAGCCCCTGGAAGCATGGGAGATCTATCCCATGTTTCTTTAGCCTCTGCTCTGTCCCTAGATTCCATTCCTAGAGTCCTATCACAGTGGTGCACCTAGACTGTTATCTTTCTAGTTTTGTCATTGCAGAAGCCCTTTCTTAATCCAGGTACTAGGCCTGGGTACAATGTCTGGAGGACACTGCAGGACACTGATTCTACTTTCATCCTTGTGGATAAGAGGGTCAGCTAGAAATCTTTGGGGAAGGATCAGACTTTTCTCTGTTATTCCTGCTGCCTCAGGGGTGTAGAATAGGAGTGACAACAGCAATATGGAGACATTTATACTATCTAGAAAACTATCAGCTATATACGCTTTTATCTCTTCCACATCACAACTTTTCCCATAGTGGTTTATCATGGATCAGAATAAGAAATTAAATGGGAATTTTTGGGGGAATTTTGCTGAAGCTGAAAAAGTTTAGCAACTCAGAAATGCATACTTCCCCCAAAATTTACAATGAGGTACTATAAATATTTCATGAAAGAAAAAGGAAAAAATTAGACTTCTCTAAAATGAAGGGAGAGCCAAAAAATTTTAGGCAGATTTTCCAGATCCTGGGGATACTGAGCCACTCACCCTCATGATGTGGAAGAGATAGTTAACTGAATAATATTTAAATTACATACAGAGCAAAATAAGTCCATATATTTTGTATGGTGAATAAAGGCATCATGGAAATTCCATCCTGGAAAAAGGAATGATTGGAGATCACCATTTTTTTCTAAAGTAGCCTGGGAAGGCTACATGGAAAAGATGGGCTTTGTCAACTTGTTAAGTGACTACTGTGTGCACTTTCCCAGGTATTAGGAATACAAAAATCTTTAAAAGCAACATAGTTCTTGTTTTCAAGGAGAGTTTGTACCCTAAAAGGGGCAGGGAGAGGGGAATCTTCATAAATAAATATGACACATGTTAGCATGTGATTCAGAGAAATGAAAATATTCAGACAGAGTGCTCTAAGAAATTTTGAGGAGAAAAGCAGTTTTGGTAAGGGGAAATCAGAGAGGACTTCAGGAAAGAGGTAAAAGCTGAGCAGAGTTTTTTTTTTTTAGATTTGAATATTTTATTTTATTTTATTTATTTATTTTTTTAAACCCTTACCTTCTGTCTTGGAGTCAATACTGTGTATTGGCTAAAAGGCAGAAGAGTGGTAAGGGTAGGCAATGGGGGTCAAGTGACTTGCCCAGGGTCACACAGCTGGGAAGTGTCTGAGGCCAGATTTGAACCTAGGACCTCCTGTCTCTAGGCCTGGCTCTCAATCCACTGAGCCACCCAGCTGCCCCCGAATATTTTATTTTTTTAGGAAAATTTTCCATGGTTACATGATTCTTGTTTTTACTTTCCCCTTCACCCCTCCTTCACACACCCCCATCTCCAACATACATTTCCACTGGTTTTAACATGTGTGATCAACCAAGACTTATCTACATATTATTGATAATTGCATTGGTGTGGTAGTTTCGAGTCTACATCCCCAATCATGTCCGCATCCACCCATGTGTTCAAGTGGTTGTTTTTCTTCTGCGTTTCCACTCCTGCAGTTCTTCCATAAATCCCTCAGAATTGTCCTGGGTCATTGCATTGCTGCTAGTACAGAAGTCCATTACATTCTATTTTACCACAGTGTATCAGTCTCTGTATACAATGTTCTTCTGGCTCTGCACCTTTCACTCTGCATCAATTCCTGGAGGTCTTTCCAGTTCACATGGAATTCCTCCAGTTTATTATTCCTTTGAGCACAGTAGTATTCCATTTCAAGCATATACAACAATTTGTTCAGCCATTCCCCAATTGAAGGGTAGAACCTCGTTTTCCAGTTTTTTGCCACCACAAAAAGCGTGGCTATAAATATTTTTGTACAAGTCTGTTTATCTATGATCTCTTTGGGGTACAAAGCCAGCAATGCTATGGCTGGATCAAAGGGCAGGCAGTCTTTTAGAGCTCTTTGGGCATAGTTCCAAATGGCAGTATGGTTGGATCAGTTCACAATTCCACCAGCAATAATGCATTAATGTCCCAATTTTGCCACATCCCCTTCAACATTCATTACTCTCCTCTGCTATCATTTTAGCCAATCTGCTAGGTGTGAGGTGGTACCTCAGAGTTGTTTTGATTTGCATTTCTCTAATTATTAGAGATTTAGAACACTTTTTCATGTGCTTATTGATACTTTTGATTTCTTTATTTGAAAATTGCCTATTCATGTCCCTTGCCCATTTATCAATTGAGGAATAGCTGGATTTTTCGTACAATTGATTTAGCTCCTTGTATATTTGTGAACAGAGTCTTGAAGGTATGAGCAGTGGCACAAAGGCCATTTGTATAATAATCTTCTTATTGGTGGAGATTGGTTATTCAGTGCTCCTTACCTGCATGAATGGTAGAGTTGTCAAGAGATTGAGAGTAGAGATCCTAGTCTGGCTTCCAGATCCAGGATGATTCCAGATTCTTTTTATGGAGATCCTTGAAGGGAGTGGAGGACTCTGAGAAGAAGCTGATATGAGAAAGTAGATGATAAGCAGATATCCTTATCATGTCTCAAAATTTGTTTCACTGGAGACTTTGGGAAATTTCCCCTTTGGTGAAATATAGCGCTCTCTCTCTCTCTCTCTCTCTCTCTCTCTCTCTGTCTATCTGTCTTGAGCTGAGAAATCTTGTTCCAAGCAGGAGAGTTTATTCATTCTATAGATTGTCTGGTGAGTCTCATTAATGTATCTTCTTTGATTTCTCTGTGTGTGTGTGTGTGTGTGTGTGTGTGTGTGTGTGTGTGTGTATGTGTATGTTTATTTGCTTTTTGCTACTTGTGCTCTTTGTGGAACTGGAATTTGATGGGAAGGGCAGTCAAGCTGGAGGTATGTAGCCTGGGAGTGCTCCTTCCCTGTTAAAGGATAGCAGTCATGAGCTAAATTTGACCCTAACCAGATTTCCCCATAGACTAATAATATTTAATGGTGTGTGTGTGTGTGTGTGTGTGTGTGTGTGTGTGTGTGTGTGTGTAGATACATATAAAACTATCCTGGGACCACTTTTCATTGAGTAGAACCGAGTGGCCGGCCTTTGGTGCCAATATTTTGCTTTGCTTCACGGCAGGAATCATTCTCCCTTGGAGAAAGGTAGGCAGAGGACACACTATAGATATCTATTCAAACTTCCTTGTGAGGCACATAACTACAGACTCTTCAAAGGATAAGAAGAATTTCATTAAGTGGAGAAAGAAGAGAATGTTCTTGATATAACTGCCATGAACTTATGGAAGTGAAAGAATAAAGCTAAGAATAAATGGTCCATTTCTAAGATAGTCGAGTGATAGGACCTAGAAAAGCTGAGATCCCCCTTAAACATTTCTGTAAAACTTTAAAAAGACACCAGAAGGATGGAGAAAAAACAAAGAAAAGTGATTGTAAACTCCTTCCTCCAGTCCTGAATTACATGAGACTGATAGAATCATTTAAAGTCTCTAATTGGAGACAAGTCAGGGTAAGCTGAAGGCACAGCACTGAAGCAGCTTAGAGCCATAGCAGAAGTCAGGACCATATCATATTAGGTAAACTATAGACAGGAGCAAATGAGCCTAGTGCCAGAGCATTCAGTAAACCCAAAGACTTCAATGCTTGGAGTCCATAAACCCACCTTTAGTAGAAATGATATCTTACTATCCAATCTATCATATCTTACTAGTTCAATCTATCATAAACTCCATTATTTTCAATCAACATGAAAACTTTTTTCTTGAATCTTAGCAATTCATCTTTTTATATGATAAGACTATCTCTACTATTCTGGGCATTGTTACTTTCCAGATTTGGCAATCTTAACATACTTTGGAATGTTATCTTTGGAGTCTAATTCAAGAGGACATAGTGTAGCTTTTACTTTTCAGATGTTTAAAAATGATGAGTTAAGGTACACAAAAGAACTTTTGACCTTGCTAATCAAGAAATGTAAGTTTCCATTCATATAGCAATGTATTTTCCTATCGACAGATGATGATACTTTAATATCTCCCATTTATATGACCCTTTAAGATTTACGAGAGGCAGTTTGGTGGCACAATGGATAGAGTGACAGACCTGGAGTCCAGAGACTCATTTTCCTAAATTCAAATCTGGTCTCACAAACTTGCTGTATGACCTTGGGCAAGTCACTTAAACCTGCTTTTCTCAGTTTCTTCATCTAAAATTTGAGCCAGAGAGGAAATGGCAAACCACTCCAGTATCTTTGCCAAGAAAACCCCAAATGGGGTCATGAAAAGTTGGACATGAAGGAAAACAACTGAACAATTAAAGTCTATAATATACTTTCCTTCCAAAAATTTGGTGAGGTAGGCAATATATTATTATATTTCTTTTAAGATGAGGAAACTGTGGTTTAAGTGAAAGAACTTGTCTCATCACAGGAGTGATAAGTGTCAGTATAGAGATTTGATCAAAGATCTTCTGACCCCAAGTTCTCTATGCAATTGATTTACACTTGCTAGAAAATCCATCATCTAGAGATGGGCTCCTTAATATTTTTTGTCATAGACCTCCTTGACAGTTTGGCAAAGCCTAGGGGACCCCTTCTCAGAATAATATCTTAAGTGCATGAAATAAAGCACAAAGGTAATCAGTTATACTCAAATAACAGTTATCAAAATATTGATAACTTCAAATTCAGGGACCCCCAGGAGTCTCTCCATAGAACCGTTGAAGAGAATGTAGATATAAAATTAAGAACCTCTGCTTAGAAGCTTCTGGAGATTAATATAATTTCAAAACAATACAATGGGGCAGCTAGATGGCTCAGTAGACAGAGTCAGGTCTTGAGATGAGAGGTCCTGGGTTCAAATCTGACCTCAGACACCTCCTAGCTATGTGGTCCTGGGCAAGTCATTTAACCACAATTAGCTAGCCCTTTACCCCCTTCTGCCTTGGAACCTAAGATGGAAGGCAAGGATTAAAAAAAAAAAAAAGAAGAAGAAACAGCACAAGCATCTATCCAAGCTTTTTAATAGATGATTTTAAAGTGTTAAATAATATCTTTGATCATTCAATCTTTTTTTTTTGTAGACAATACTTTGCTTAACAGTAACAACAGTAGGTAATAAATTCAACTAAAATACTGATATAAAATGGAAATACTAAATATCAGGTTGTTCTAAGCAGAATAAGTTGTACTATTATGATACTTGTAAGGTTTGAAATGATTTGCAATAATAATGGAATTTAACAAGTATTATTTCTAACCTAAAACCTTTCCAGAATCATCTTGGGGGAAAAAATGAAATTCTAATTGATGTGAATCTTAGGTTCAAATCTGTCTCTTGTTGTCTATATGCGATTCAAAACTCAAATCTTCTGGAAATCCTTAATTTCTAAAGTTGAATTTCCAGTTTGGGTCAAAAGCTAATTAAAAAAAATTTATGTCCTCCAATGTCATTGTTCTGAGTTGTCATTTAAAAAAATATTTTATTTTTCCTAATTATATGTAAGCCATTTTTTTAACATTCACTTAAAAAAATTTGAGCTCCAAATTCTCTCTTTCTTTCCCACCTTTCTTTCCTATATCCTACTCCTTTTTTCCCTACCAAAGACAGTAAGCAATCTGATATAGATTTTATACCAGTTGTTTTTTAAGCATATTAAAATGTTCTTTCTTAATTTCAATTCAATCCAACAAACATTTTGTTAAATGTCTATTATGTTCAAGGCTTTTGTGAAAACAAATGTCCTGGAGAAACAAATTCAAGGCATATGTATGGGAGAAACAACTTAATAAGAAGTATTTATCAGAGGCCTACATCATGATGGGTTCTGTGGCAAGTCCTGGGTTCACAAAGATAAAAGTGAGACATTCGTGCTTCAGTGAACTTCAATTCTAATAGGAGAGACAGCGTACACATATAAAATTACATATTAAAATATTGTCCTTGTCTTTAAGAAGCTTATATTCTAGTTGTGTTTGTGAGAAAGCAATTAGATGCTAGGATTAGAATTAAATAGATTCTGTTAGTTTCCTAAGCAAACTAATTTTATTTCTTTTTCCATGAAAAAGAAAAGGTAATTTGCTGATAATCTTTAGAAAATCATTAAAAAATAAAGATATGTTAAAATATGTAGCTGATAGTTGTCTTTTAATTTTTTAGTCTTGATAACTTCATTTTGATGTCTCTTTGAGTTCTTATTTGAACTGTATTTTGCATCTTGGAAGTTCTTATACAAAAACAGATCCATATCTAGGAATCCTAGCACATGGGGGAAATTAAATTTCTGAACTGCTACTGTGAAGAAGTGTTTCCCCTCATTGTTGGCACCTGAGACAAAACCATGGCTGTTCCATCTTAGTTAGAACTCTAATCTAGTTTCTGTGGTATAACTTTAAGGAAAAACAGAAATGAAATTGTTCATTTCAGAGCATGATACATCAGATTTGGACTGAAATATTTGGAATAGAACTTCCTTACATAGCCACATTAGGATGCTAAGATTAGATTTATTTTAAAATTTCATGGCACTCCCAAGCAAAAAGGAGATATTTTCTCAAAATTGCCAGACAATCTGCTATAAACATCTTCCTAAAGAAAGCAGTTCCAGAAAAAAACTGAAGAACAAGGAAAACCACTGTTTCTGATGCTGTGGGTGGCAATGGATAATGGATTCTAATTCCACATGTATTTATGGAATACCTCATATATTTATGACAGTGTTTGAGATACAAAGAATAAAAAGATGACTAAGATATAGTCCTGTCCTCAATGAGCTTATAATTTAAGAGAAAAGGATGACAAAGATAAAGAAGAAAAGCACAATTATATGTATCTTATGCAATTTATACTCCTAAACCCCAAAGATGGCCCTTAAGACAGAAAGTTCATCAGTCACCCATCCCAAAGAACTCTACCTGGACATATATAAAGGGTAGAAGGGAATATTAAAAAAAAAAAACAAATACAAATTATCACTTTAGTTTTTACATCACCTAAACTTCCCAGTCTCTCTCCCTCCACTCTCAGAGAATCATCTCTCATAAAAAGGGATTTTTTTAAGAAAGGAAAAAAATAGTTCAGCAAAACTAACCAACATAACCAAGTCCTGCATTATATGCAATATTTCATACCTATAGTCTCCCATCTCTGCAAAGAAGAGAGGAAGATTCATTCCCTTACATCTTCTTCAGACCAATCTTGATCATTATACTTTTACAATATTTAATTTTCAATTGTTTTGTTGTTGAACTTTCCATTTATGTTGTTATAGTGAATAGTCATGGATTCTGCATACTTCACTTTACATCTGCCCATAGAAGCCTTTCCATGTTTCTCCTTATTAATTTTTTTAATATCTCATGATAAAGTAATATTTCATTACTCAATTAGTCAATAAATATGTACCACCTACTATGTGCCAGGCAGGCACCATGCTATGTGCTGGAAGTACAAAGAAAAGCAAAAGATAGTCTCTGCTTCCAAGGACTCACAGGCTAATGAGGGAGACAACAGACAAAAAAACTATGCACAAACAAACTATTCATAAATTAAGTTGGAAATCTTCAACAGAGGGAAAGCCCTAGAATTAAAGGAGATCAGGAAGGATTTCCTGTAGAAGGTGGGGTTTTAGCTGGAAGTTGACGGAAGCCAACAAAGGCAAACAGTAGAAATGAAGACCATTCCCTGCAGAGGGGACAGCTGGTGAAAATGGCTGGAGTTGGGACATTCTTGTACAATTAGTTCAGCCAAACCCCAGTTGAGGGTCATTTCCTTTGTTTCCTGTACTTTGCCTTCTACAAAAAGTTTTGCTATGAACAATTTGGTTCAAATTGGACTTTTCTTTTTATTGTTGACCTTCTTGGGATATATGAATATAGCTATACACAGGATTTTTTTGGCAAGAGCTCAATAATGGTTTTCCATTTCCTTCTTCAGTGGATCCTTTGTATCCTTTTGTCAGGCAATCAGATGTCAAGTGACTTGCCCAGGGATACATAGCTAGGAAATGTCTGAGACCACACTTAAACTCAGGTCTTTCTGACTCTAGACCCAGTATTCTTAACCACTAAGCCAAAGCTACCACTAAACAACAACAAATTCCCATTCAGCAGTGGGAATCTCTGAGTCAAAAAGTGTGGGAATTTTCATCACTTTCTTGGCATAGTTCCATTTGCTTTCTAGAATGACTGGATCAATTCAGTTTCAGTAACGGTGTATTACTTTGGGATAAGTAGGTGACTCAGGGGATGGAGCAGCAGGCCTAGAGTCAAGAGGACCTGGGTTTAAATATGACTTTGGATACTTTCTAGCTGTGTGATCCTGGGCAAGTCACTTAACCCCAAATGCCTAGCCCTTACTTACTCCTCTTCCTCCTTGGAACCAATACTTAGTATCAATTCTAAGACAGAAGGTAAGGGTTTTTTAAAAAACAAAAACACAACTGAAAAACAATGTATTACTGTACTTGCCTATTAGCATGCCTAGGTAAAATCTTCACAGTATTTCCTGTAGGCATTCTCTTTTGTACATTGATACCAATACCATTTTGGTTCCCATCCTCATCACTTTTTGCTTGGATTCTTACAATAACCTTATAATTCATCTCTCTGACTCAAGTCTTTCCCACTCCAATACATCTTCTACACTACTGCCAAAATGATTCTCCTAAATCGGACCATGTTCACTTCTCTACTTAGTAAGCGTCCCCCAGCTCTCTATTTCTATCTAGCACTTCACTTAGACTATCCCAGGTGACCCTGAGTGTCCAGTTCCTCCTGAAAAATCTTCCCCTTTCCTCCTCCTCCTCTTCTTCCTTCATACCCCTGTTAGTAAGCCCTTTCCTCACCATATCCATTTTTTGCCTTTGTTCATACTATTCCTTCAACTTCCTCGTTATTTATGAGTTATAATCAAAGAGAAGTGACAAGGCTGCTGCCCCTCTTGCCCTGGAACACATCCTATGCTGAAGAAAGTGGGGAACATAGCAGAAAGAAACTTGTGAGGAGGGGCAGCTGGGGAGCTCAGTGGATTGAGAGTCAGGCCCTAGAGATGAGAGGTCCTAGGTTCATATCTGGTCTCAGACACTTCCCAACTGTGTGACCCTGGGCAAGTCACTTGACCCCCATTGCCCACCCTTACCACTCTTCCACCAAGGAGCCAATACACAGAAATTAAGGGTTAAAAATAATAACAATAAAAAAGAAACTTGTGAGGAATAACCATGTTGAAAAAACCCATCCTCAGAGTTAACCCCAAGGGGAGAAATAGGCATCTACCTTCTAGAGGACTCAACATATCAGTGCTAGGTGGGAATTAAAGAAGTAGAGGGGATGTTATATTTAAGAATGACCCAAGAGTTTTCACTGTATGTGGAGTTGGTAGTGATGTTCAATGGGATGTGAGTTATCAGTGGAGCCAGACTGATGGGATAAAGCAATATGATGTCATGGTTGGGATCCTTATTTGTAGGGTCACTAGAAGTAAAATCTACTGTGGCAATTCTAGCCCAAGAATTGGACACAAATCTGTTGTTTGCTATTCATACTATTTCAGTTATTCGCGACCATCACATAAAGCATTTGGGAAAGCTTATTTCAAATTCTACTTAGAGACCTCAGTAATGTACCTGCCAACCATCTGCTTATACTGTCAATATCTCAAGATGGGGCTACGATGGAGGAGGCAGAAGCTTTTGAGGGCTGATATTCCAGAGAAGACTTAAATCTTTATAGCTAACCTTCTCAGGTGTTCTGAATTTCAGGAAAAGGTGTGGTTATCTCTCCCAAGAGTAGAAAGGTTCATACAGACTGGTTGGACATTTGTAAACCAAGGATTGTCTGTAGAGAAAGAGATTTTTGTAAGGGACATAAAGTTGTTCCATGGGAACATCCAGGTGGTTCAGTGGACAGAGAGCCAGGCCTAGAGACTGGAGGTCTTGGATTCAAATTTAACCTCAGACACTTCCTAACTGTGTTAAACTCAGGCAAGTTACTTAATCCCTATTGCTTAGCCCTTGCCACTCATCTGCCTTGGAACTAGTACTTAGTATTGATTCTAAGACAGAAAGTAAGGGGTAAGAAAAGAAAAGAAAAGAGAAGAGAAAAGAAGAGAAGAGAACAGAAGGAAAGGAAAGGAAAGGAAAGGAAAGGAAAGGAAAGTTGTTGTGTATCTATAAAGGGATGATAAAGCTGGAAAAATAGGTTGGGGTCTTATTGTTGGAAGCTTTGAATATTAGGCTTAAAATAGAACTAGAAATAAAGTACTGAGTGATGACATGGGATGAGTTATTTCTAGAACTACCATTGCCTTATGTTTATTCATATAGTGCTTTTTTCTTTTTCTTCTTTTTTTAACTCTTACTCTGTCCTAGTAACAGTTCTAAGACAGAAGAGCAAGAACAGGCAAAAGGAATTAAGTGATTTGCTCAGGCTCACATAGCTAGAGGGGAGATTTGAACCCAGAATCTCCTGATTCCAGGGCTGGCTCCCTATCCACTGAACCACCTAGCTGCCCCTTGTGGTCTTTTTCTTAAAAGTATTTTCATTTCTATTAAGACATTTGCTCTTCTAAGTATGTGATGTCAAACTTAAATAGAAAAAGGACCACTAAACCATAGTAAGGATCCTTGCAGGTCATATATTGATTTAAAAATTCACATTTTAACATTATTTATGTTTTATTGTATTTTTATTTCTTTTGATAAATATTTCCCAATTACATTTTAATCTGGTTCTTTCCATCTTTGAGAGTGTTGTGGGCTGCATAGAGCCCTTGGGCTAGGTGTCTGACACACATACTCTAGGTAGCACAGTATGTAAAGTTC
>NC_058132.1:397644729-397758595 GCF_016433145.1 Gracilinanus agilis
GAAAGAAAGAAAGAAAGAAAGAAAGAAAGAAAGAAAGAAAGAAAGAAAGAAAGAAAGAAAGAAAGAAAGAAAGAAAGAAAGAAAGAAAGAAAGGAGAGAGAAGGAAGAAGGAAGAAAGAAGAGAAGCATGAATGACATTTCCTAAATTTGTTTCCTTTTCTTCATTCACTAAACCTTTGCTATAGTTTGGGTCCTTGCCATTTATTTCTTGAGTTATTGAAGAGGCTTCTTTTTAAAAGGTAAGCTTTTATTAATAACTTTTTTCTACACCTCAGATTTTTCTCCTTCCCTCTCTAAGAGAGTCATCCCCTATAACAAAGAATTTTTTTAAGGAGGAAGAAGAGAAAAAAAATCAATATATTGAAAAAAAATTGATGATGTATGCAATATTCTATCCCAGTGTATCTCACACTTTTTAAAATGAATTGAGGAGTAGTGTATGTTGAGGAAGTGGTTTTCCCCCCCATATTCCCATATATTTTCTTTTCTTTTTTTAATAATCTTTCAGCTTTTTTTAGTATCACTTTGTGGTTCTTGCCATCTGCATTCTTTATACTGTTTCTTTGTTTTTGCTTATTTCACATTCATATTTCCATGCTTCTCTGTATTCATATTTGATATTGCTTACGGCACAGTAATATTCTAATACATTCGCGTACCCCAATTGATTTAGCCATTCCTCAATTGGTAGGCATCTTCATTGTTTCCAGTTCTTTGCTACCACAAAAACAGCTGTATTTTAGTGTGTCTAATATGGATTAGTTTCTTCAGTGGTCTCTTTCTTTTCTATTCCCCCTCTCTCAAATCTATCCTACAGACAGATTTCACATTCATATGCCTAAAACACAGATCTGACCACCGCAGCTCCATATTCCATTGTTGAAAATCTTCAACAAAAATGCACTCAATGTATCTAGTCAAATTGGCTGAATAGCTGTCCTCTGTAGATGACATTACATCTTCCACTGTTGTACTTGTCAATAGGATTCCCCAAATTTGGAACTTTGACTCCTGTAGTCTCATTTATTTACATCAATGCATAGCTCAGGAGGCACTTCCTACAGGAAGCCTTACGTGATCCTCCCATATGTTAATATTTATTTTCTTGAAATTATTTTGTTTGTAATGTTTCCTTATTTTTGTCTATATCATTATTCCTCCAGTAGGATATGAGCTCCCTGAGGGCAGGAGATAATTTGTTTTTGTCTTTTCCTCAACAGTGCAGCAGTATATTGCACACAATTGGAACTTCACTAGTGATTTTTGTTGTTGTTTATTTTGAATTCCATTGAAAGGGCCCTGCTGTGTCCCTAGTAATTAGGAATCGTGAAGGAAGCACAGTCCTTTGATTTGCTGGTCTAGGATCTGCAGTGAATTGAGTTCACTAAATTTGGAGTCTCTGGTAGACACCTTTTCCTGTGTATGTGTCAGTAAACCTCACTTCACTCTATAATTGTAAGTCTCCTGTGTAGTCACTTCTTGCATCTCTTAATTTGAATTCAGGCTCTGATTGGCTTGTGCATCAGACCAATGCAGTAGAAAATATGTTAAATGACAGAATCAGGATGCAAAACAGATTTTGACAGGCTAGAATGATAGGCTAGATATAACAAGATGAAAATGAAAATGGATAAAATTAAGACTTGCACTAAGGTTTAAAAAGCTCACTGTATAAGTTAATGATGGGACAGATATTGTTAAATTACAGTTTATACTGAAAAGACCTAAGATTTCTGGGGGCTTAACCATAGAAGGTGGTGGTCCCAAAGAAGGTCCCAGGATTTTTTTGCTGGATTATGATTGTAAAAGAATAATCATTGATAATAATAGTAATGATTTGCATTATTCTAGTCTTTGATTAGTAGAAAGTATGTATTTTATCAAGAGAAGTAATTTCTCCCAGAGTTCTGTCCTGAGTCTTCTTCTCTTTTCCCTCTATGCTACTTAATCTGGTGATCTCATCAGTTCCCATGGATTTAATTGCAATCTCTATGCTGATGATTCTCAAATCTGCCCATCTGCTCTCTTCCAATCTCCAATTGCCTTTCTGATAACACTAATTGAATGTCCAGCAGTCATCAAACTTCTTATCTATTCCCTTAAATTCTTTTCTCCTTCAATCTTCCCTATTTCTGTTGAGGTCAGCACCAACCTCTGGGTTACTTTAGGTTTGCAACCTAGAAGTCATACTGGATTCCTCACTATCTCTCACCCAAAATACCCAGTCTGTTGCCAAGGCTTGTTGAATTCTCCTCTACACCATCTCTCATATATGTTACCTCTGTTCCTGTTACCATGCCAGTAGAGAAACTTGCCTCTTCCCACCTGATGGTGGGTCTGATTTCTTGAGTCTCTTCCCTCTTCAATCTATCCTCCATTCAGACACTAAAATGATTTTCCTAAAGCACATAGTTATTCCCCTACTCAGTAAACTCCAGGGACTCCCTATCACCTTCAAGATCAAATACCAAATGCTGTTTGGTATTCACAGTCCTTCATAACCTATCCGGTCTTATATGTTACTCCCTGACACACATTTCTTTGATTCCATGAAACTAGCCTCCAGGCTGTTCCACAAACAAGACATCCCATCTCTTATCTCCAGGCATTTTCCTTAACTGTTCACCATGCCTGGAATGTTCTTCCTCCTCAATTCTGTCTACTGACTTCTCTAGCTTCTTTTAAGTACCAATTAAAATCCCACGTTTCACAGGAAGCCTTTACCAACTCTTCTAGTGCCTTTTCTCTTTTAATTATTTCCTTTTTATCCTGTATATATCCTGCTTCATATTTATTTGTATGTTGTCTTCCCCATTAGATTATAAGCTCCTTGAGAGCAGGGATTGTCTTTTGTTTCTTTTTGTATCCCCAGCAGCTAGTACAGTGCCAGGCATATAATAGGAACTTAATAAATGTTTATTGATTTTAAAAAAATTACTAAAATGACCTTGCTTTTAATCAAGAGATCTCACTTCTCTGCCTTTGCCCCAAAGGAACCAAAGATAGAAATATCTGTTGTTCATCAAGGACTTGGTAGCTACATCTTTTGTAGCTGGAAGCTACAAAACAAGAAAAACTAGAAGCAAAGTAAAAGCCCATTTATTGGAGAATGCTTAAACAAATTGTGATTCATGAATGGAATGGTATATTACTATGATAAGTAACAAGGAACGTGAAGAATTTGGAGAAACATGAGAAGATCTGAGAGAGACAACATAAAGCATTAATTAAAGAGCTGACCTTGGAACCAAGAAAACCTCCATAAAAAGTCCCACCTTTAACACACTCACACTCACACACACACACACACACACACACACACACACACACACACACGAGTCTGTGTGATCCCAGGAAAGTCACTTTATCTCTCAGTGCCTTGGGCTTTGCCTTGTCATGGTGGAGGAACTTTTGTAGCTCAATGAAACTATGAGCAATGCCATGCAGGGTTACCCAAGATGGACAGATCATAGTGGTGAGCTATGACGAAAGGTGACCCATTACAGAAGAAAATGGCAAACCACGCCAGTATCTTTGCTAAGAAAGCTCCATGGAAAGCATCAAAATGATAAAAGATATGACATTAGAATGGCATGCTATGGTCCACAGGGTGACAAAAAGTTGGTCCAATTGAATAACTGAACAATCATGCTCTCTGATTTGATAATTTGCAGGTCAGGTGACAATTTACATCTCAGAGGAAGTCACCTTATACCAGTGAAATCAGAGCCCTAGTCCAAAAGAAGAAAAAAAAAGAAGGGCTTTTACCTTGTCCTTGGGCTGATACTCTTCAATTTTATTAAGAAATATTTATTAGATGATAATATGTGTACAGCCTATATCATATTACCTGCCTTCTTGGGGAGAGGGGAGGTAGAAAATGGAAAAAAGGAGACAGATTTTTGGATATAGCTAATATGAGAATTTATTTGTTTTGGATATTAATATTTATTATAATTTATTATATATAACATTATCTATTACATTGTTACATATTATATTATTTTACATATATGTATATGTAAAACAAAAGAAGAAGCATATTTCCTCAAAAGAAGTAGATAGATTGACCTTTGAATTGTAGCAACATAGATATAGAGCTGGTAGGAACCATGGAAGTAATTTAGCTTGATCCTCTCATTTTAGAGGTGAGATAGGTGAGGCCCAGAGTAGTTAGTTAGATGACTTGTTCAAGATCATTTAGCTATTTTTGAAGGTAAAAGTCTTCTTTTTCTATATATAAGACACATTAATCCAGTAAATTTAAGTATAAAAAAGTACAAAAAATTGAATATACAGTAAAAAGCCGCCCAATTCAACTAATTTAGCTGATAATTCTGTTCATATTCATGACATTTTGTTCCACTATTAGGTTTATTTCCTGAGGACATCAGGGAAAAAGTAAAAGAATCTGTATATTCTAAAGTATTTATAGTTGCTCTCTTTGTGGTGGTAAAAAAAACCCAAACTGGATATTGAGGGAATATCCATCAATTGGGGAAGAGCTAAACAAACCATGGCATGTGACCGTGATGCAATACTATTGCATTGGAAGAAATGATGAGTGGATTAGTTTGATTAAAAAAACCAACATTTGTAAAGTGGCAGCTAGGTGTCTCAGTAGAGTTCTTGGCTTGGCATTGGTGAAACTTGGGTTCAAATCTGGTCTCAGACACTTCCTACCTGTGTGACTGTGGGCAAATCACTTAACCCTGTTTGCCTACCCCTTGCCCTTCTGTTGAGTTGTTACTAGGACAAAAGATAAGGGTTTAAAAAAATCTTTGGAAAGACCTAAATTAAAGTATGAAGAGCAAAATGAAACAAGCAGAACAAAAAGAATATTATATACACTAAGAGAAATATTGTTTAAAGAATGACTTGTGTATGTACACCTCCAGAGAAAGAACTGATAGTAAGAAACAAGACATGATATAACATACGCACATATCTTTTCGTCAAATGATGCCTTCTCTAGTGTGAGAAAATGAGGAAAGGAGGGAGGTGTCTGGAAATTTTAATGTAACATAAATACATGCATTAAAAATAAAGGTGAGGTCTTAGGGTTGTTGGGCTGATGGTACAGATTTAGGTTCCTTTCTCTCTCAGCCATTTCCCATTGCCAAAGAAAGCAGGAAGAGGAAGAGGAAGGCCAAAACCTACAACAAAGAGTTTCATCATCTTGAATGCAAGGGTAATGTGGGGAAAGAAGAAAAAAAAAAAGGAAAAAATACAAGACAATAAGAGGAAGAAAAAAAGAAATGGGAGAAGCTGAATCTTAGGCAGATCCAGAATTTGAACCCAAGTCCTCTGTCTTTGTGTCTTTTCCTATTGTAATTATTGTACTGTTGTTCATTTGGGGAAGAGAAAAAGGATTGTTTGGAAAAGGTGCTTATTGAGGCCTGAAAAAAACCTTTTTCCTTCTCAATCAAAAAACCCCCCAGAAATCCAGTTGGAATTTGACCTTTGATAATATATTGCTGTGGACTTTGGTGCAATGATATGAGGGGGAGCACAGGCTTGCAATAATTTTTCTGCCTTCTCTCTGCCTCTGTTCCTGTTGGCACATGGGCTCAGCCTGAGGTGAGCCTTTCCTAGCTTTATTAAAAAAGGGGGAGGGGGGGGAGAGAGCCTAACCTGATTCTCTTAAAACATGGCTGCAACATCATGACAAATCTTGCAAAGATTTCCGTAGCAACAGTTCTACAGAGGAGTCAATGGGAGACTTATTCCGGAGCAAGAAGTGAATGATGGGACCCTTAGTCACAATCTTTCAAAATTATTCTCTCTTAGTTGGATTTTATAAAGGACATTTTCTAAGACGGGCTCTTTTGTTTTTTATGAACTCGTTTTAATTGTGAAGCCAACTGGGGGCTGGCCACATTCTCTTGTCTTATCCTGGAAGGTACCCGAAGGGAGCTTGCAAGTGGGCTCAATCATTTATTGTGCTGTTCCCTGTCCCCAGCTTCTCTTAGTTTTAATGTCATTCTGTTCTCAGACTCCTCGAACATCGATTGCTTCCAAAAGAGAAAAGTGTGATCCTAGCAAGGTTTTAGGGAGGGCTTTAATAGTTAAAACAGAGGGGCAGCTAGGTGGCTCAGTGGATAGAAAGACAGGCTCAGGGCTGGGAGGTCTTGCTGGATTCAAATCAGACCTGAGAAACTTCCTGGCTGTGTGACCTTGAGCAAGTCACCTACCCCCAATTACTACGCATTTATCACTCTTCTGCCTTGGAACAGATATTTGATTCTAAGATATAAGGGTTTTTTCAAAGTTTAGAGTTTGTAAAGTTACACACATACACACACATACACATACACACACATATATATTACAAATAATGACATCATTATTTGTAATGATATTAACCAAATGATTAGAAAAAGAGAATAGTATATAATAATATGAAATATAATACAGGTACAGCTAGTTGGTGCAGTGGACACAATGCCAGATCTAGAGTCAAGGAGACTCTTCCTTCTGAGTTCAAATCTGGCCTAAGACACGTAACTAGCTGTGCAATCTTGGGAAAGTCTCTAAACCCTCTTTGCCTCATTTTCCTCATCTATAAAATGAGCTGGAAAAGGAAGTGGCAAACAATTCCAGTAACTTTGCCCAGAAACCCCAAATAATATGAGTTGTATATGTTTATGAGTATACAAATATATTAATATATGTATTTAAATAGCACTTTATGGTTTGTAAAACACTTTATATATTATATCTCATTTGATCCTCACAACAACCCTATGATGAGGCAGGTGTTATTATTATCCTCGTTTTACAGATGAGAAAACCGAAGCTGAGGTTAAACGACTTGCCCAACATCACATATTAATGAGTCGGAAGCAGGATTTGAATTCTGGCCTTCCTGATTCTAAGTCTGGGACTTATTGTGCCAGATATGTAATTTTCCCTCTTGTAGCCTCACAACAACGCCATGAGGTAGGTTCTACAGGTAATTATCACACTCTAGGAAAATGTAAGTTCCTTAAGAGCAGGAGACTCGCTTTTTACTTTATATTCCTATCACCTATGCAAGTGCCTGACATATAAAAAGGCACTTAATAAATTTTTTTCCACTGAGCACATTTTTACAGATAATCATAATCATATTAAGAAAGAACTTGAAAGATTGATAAGTGCTTTAATTAGTATTTCATTTGATTCTTGTAATGACTCTAGGAGGTAGATACCATTATTATCCTATTTTACAGATGAGGAAACTGAAGCAGGCAGCAGTCAAATGACTTAACCAGAGTCACATAGCTATTGTGCCAGAGTCAGAATTGGAACTCAGATTTTTCTGATTCCATGTCCAGCACTCTAACCGCTTGTGAAGAAGCTAGTAATCATAAGGTAGCAAGGTGGCACAGGGGCTAGAGCACTGGACTGCTCTTGTCAAGAATGTCTTGGTTCAAATCCAGGCTCAGAAACTTAATAGCTTGGTCAATTGTAGGTCACCAAACTTAATCAACAATGCAAAGATTAACTCTGAGGGACTCATGACAAAAAAAAAAAAATCTATCCATCACCATTAGAAGGAGCTGACAGTGTCTGCTTGCAGATCAAAGCATGCCATTCTTCACTTATTTCCTCCATGAATTTTTCTCTAGTGTAAGCAATATGTATCTTCTTTCACATGGAGATATGTACTGTATGATAACTCATGTATATCCTGTATCACAATACCTACCATCTTGGGGATGGATAGAAGGGAGGGAGAGAATGTGGATAGCAAAATGCCAGAAAATCATTGCTAAAAATTTTGTTGACATGTAATCTGGAAGAAATAATAAAAAAAAAACAACCTACTAGCTGTTTGACTCCAGATACTTAACTTCTGTTTGTCTCATTTTCCTCATCTGTAAAATGGAGATAATAATAGACTCTACCTCCCAGGGTTGTTTTGTTTCACCAGGGATTCCTTCTTAGACCTGTGCTGTTTAATATTTTTTCCTTTTTTAAAACTATTTAGATGAAGGCAAGCTTTAATGAATTCTTATGCAACAGCTAATACTTTGGAGTACAAACAAGATAGTGGAAGTCCTTGAGATCATAGCATAGGAGATGTAGCTGGAGATCTTTACCATGGAGAAAAGAGGGTTTATGAGAAAATGAGACCCATCTCCCGAGTATCTGAAAGATTGGATAAGACTTAGTTCTGCTGAAACTCAGAGGGCAAGTGCTTTGCAAACCCTAGAGGACTATAACAATATTAGTCATTGTTGTTGTTGTTGTTATTGTTATCCACGGAGGGTAGGTGGTTGCTTAGAATGGAAAGGAGAGTAACGAATTGTAGGAGTTTCTAGACATAGATGAGAGACAGAATCACCTTGTTTAGGTGACAAAGTGGATAGAGAACCCACATGAAATCTAGATGACCTGAGTTCAAATCCTGCTTCTGAGGTGTGCTAACTATGTGACATTGGGCAAATCACTTAACCTTTTTTTACCTGAATTTCCTCATCTCTGAAGTGGGGATCATAATATCACTTCCCTCTCAGGATTATTTTGAAGATCAAATGAGATAATCATTGTAAAGTGCTTAGCATAGTACCTGGTACATAGAAAGCTCTATGTAAATATATATGTTATATGATGTATATATAACATATATAAAATGTTATTATTATTAAGTGGGATTTGGGTTCAAACAGGGGGAAAGAGATACTTTCTCCCTCCCCTCTGGACTTGTATAGAGAAGATCTATAAACCTCTTAATCTCTTTTTTGGCTTACTCCCTTCCTCTCCTACCTGATCCTCACTCCAATCATATTTAAGGAAAACACTTAAGAGAAAGGAGCCTGGGGGAAAGAATTGCTCACAAATAGTGTTTATTGAAACAGCATGTTCTCAGTGGGCAGAGGAGTACAGGGAGAACTCAGGCCTCTAAAACTATCTCTGAAAAATTCCTTGGCACAACCACAGTGTGCCTTCTCTCTTACCTGATGTCCAGACTCGTCTGACCTGTATCCTGCAAGCTCCCAGAAAGAATAGCTAACAGGTATTTCTTCTTAATTCAAGTGCTTAGATGTCTATCACCATCTTCATCTTAGACAAAGACCCCGTCTGTACAACTAACTGCAGCCAAATCAGAAGAAACAAAACGACTTCTTTGGTCCAGTTCTTTGCAGCTAATAAAGGCTATTCCTACAGCACAGGAACTGGTATTACTGGGTTTCCATCACTCATGCAGCTTGGGAAGATGAGTCTTGGAAAATGGGGCCAATGAAATCTTTGCCTCATCTGCTACAGCCACATAGAAGAGCCTAGCACTGGAAGACCTGGGTTCAAGTTCCAGATCTCCTGCTAACTCATTATGTGACTTTGGGGAATCATCTTTTTTTTCCTTCTATTTTAGAACCAATACTGAGTATTAGTTCCAAGACAGAAGAGTGATAAGGCAATTGGGGTTAAGTAACTTGCCCAGGGTCACATGGCTAGGAAGTGTCTGAGGCTGGATTTGAACCCTGGTCCTCCTGTATCCAGGCCTGGATCTTTATCCATTGTGCTACCTGGCTGCCCCAGTAAAATCATTTTTAAGAACACAAGATTTAGAGGCCACCCAGTCCAAATCCCACATTTTTCAATTGAGAAAATTAAGGACAAAAAAGTGAGGTGATCTTCCTGTGGTCACTCAGAATAAGTAGGTGAGCTAGATTTAAAATTCCAGTCTCCTGGATCCAAACCACCCATTTGCTCCATTATCTGACATAGCCTCTCACCTATAAAAGGAGGGAATTTCATCAGATTGGTTAAGTTGACAAAAAAAAAAGAAAGGAAAATAATAGATATTGCAGGGACTGGGGAAAAACAGGTACACTGATACAAACTGGTAGAACTGTGAATTGACCCAGCCATTATGGAAAAAGTTTAGAATGATGTCCTGGAAGTGAGACTGCTACAAGACCTTTACCCCAAAGAAATAAAAAAAAGGAGGAAGAAGAAAATACCTCATATGTATTAAAAAAAAAACACCACATCTATAGGGGTAGCAAGCTGGCCTAGTGGATAGAGAGCCAAGCCTAAAGTCAGGAGGTTCTGGGTTAAAATCTAGCCTCAGACTCTTCCTAGCTGTGTGATCCTGGGCAAGTCACTTAACTCCATTTGCTTAATCTTGTCCTTCTGTCTTAGAGTTGCTACCAATGCAGAAAGTAATGATTTGAGGGAAAAAAAAAGACATTTATAACAGCTGGTGTGTGTGTGTGTGTGTGTGTGTGTGTGTGTGTGTGTGTGTGTGTGTGTGTGACAGCAAAGAACTGGAAACTAGGGGGTATCTGTTAATTGGAGAGTAGCTGAATAAATTGTGGCTGATAAATATGGTAGAAAACTATTATGCCCAACATCCAGGACATATGAGCAACAAAATGGAGGAAGAGATATTTTCTCTGATTCCTGTGCTCTCTCAAATGCCTCCAAAAGAGGAATTATGTGTCAAAGACAAAGCAACTTGAGATGTCTGTGGTCTAGGACATTCAGAATCCAAAAGGTTTTTTAAAAAAACCCCTGCAGAAACCCATGAACTGGTGCTCATGTCACTTCATTCAGTACTACTCTCCCACCACAGTTCTCTGAACCCTCTTTCCTTCCTCCCACAATACCTGCAGCCAGTCCACATTTGTAGACCAAAAACCCAATAAATACTTACAGCAAAACCTACCCCAATATAATTTTATCTGCCCCCTTCTTTTCAGTGCTAACAAGACCCAGATTCCAATACATGGAAGTTTACCCAAGCCTTCTAGGGCTGCATTCTTGTAGCACCAATGGGGCAAAGTTCTGAATAATCAGACTAAAGTAGTAAGGAACAGAAGGAGCAGGACTTAGCATATGTACTTATGGGGAAGAAGTCTAGAGCACTGAGGGAAAGAACACAATATCCATCTGGGGCCACTTCTGACCACCCAGAAATGATTTGAGGCAGAGACCTAAGCTGGTGAACCATGAAATATCCAGAATGGAAGGAGACAGATTCTTTGTGATTTAGCCTTTAAGGAAAACAACATCAGAAGGGACAGTCAAAAAAATGAAGGAGGGAAAACTCAGATGAAGAAAAAAAAGATTGAAATTACCAGAAATTCAGCAAAAAGAAAACTCATAGATCTTAAACGTAAGCAGATAACTCAACAGGGAAAACATTAACAACAGAAGGAAATGTGGCTTCCAGATCTAGAAAATGAGTTCAGGCATCTATGAATAAAATATGTAAAAACAAAGGAAAATGATCTAAGATTTGATGAGGCAGAGCACCCAGTGGAATAAATGTGAGGAAAACATGGAACCACAACACACTGTTCCTCAAGAGTTGCAAAGGGAAATGAAAATTATGAGAGCAGAATTTATGTACCACCTAGAAAAAAACAAAGGGTAGTATGGAAAAACTGGAACCTGCAAGTCTCATAAAAGAAACGTAGGAAAAAATAGCAGATTGAAATTGAAAATATATAGAAGTGAAGGATAATCTAGAAAAAGAGAAGTAAAAAACAATCATAACATCATTTTCAATGAAAACATACTCACTAATCAAGCAACACTTGCTGATCTTGAAGACAGTACATGTAGAGACAACCTAAAGATCATATGTCTCCCAGAAGAACATGACAGGACCAAAAAAAAAAACCCTTTATACCATAATTCAGGAAATAAGAAGAAAACTGCCCAGAACTTCTGAACATTCTGAAAAATGAAATTTCAGTCAAAAGAATTCACTGCTCACCTCTAGAAAAAACCCAAGATTGCAAACTCTAAGACACATAGTTCTTAAGTTTAACAGTCAAATTGAGAATTAAAAATTCTTAAAATTCTTTTAAAGAAGTCAAGATAAAGAACTTCGAATACAAAGGAAAAAGAATTCTAATAACACAATGTTTTTCTGCACCCCCCAGAAAACACAGGAGGGAACAGAATAATGTGTTCTAAAGAGCAATGGATCTCAGCTTGCAGCCCAGGGTGATGTATCCTGCAAATCTGAGTTTAACCATACATGAAAAAAAGATGGAACTTCGATAACAGAAGTATTTGAAACAATTTTAGAAAGAAAGCCAGAACTGAAGAGATGATTTAGTTCTTGAACATCCCAAACAATAAAAATTCAGAAGGAATAACTAAATATAGCTAAGGGACAATGATAGCAACAGAGGGACAACAGAGAGACCAATAAGAAATGTCTTTCTAAATTTATGGACTAAGGGATGGAGGTGGAAATCTTGTAGAAGAAACAGTGAAGAGGCAGACTAGTGGTGAAATTAATGGACAGAAACTGTTGACAGACACCCTGTCTATAGGTAAATCAATGTGTGTGTGTGTGTGTGTGTGTGTGTGTGTGTGTGTGTGTGTGTGTGTGTGTGTGTAGTTGGGGGGATTACATTACCATGTGGGAGAGTACAAGGATTGTATGATGTGCCAAGGTCAAATCAAGAGCTAGCAATAAGAGAAAGGTTACTCCTGTGATCTTGGAAAGAGAAGACCCTTCAGGGAAGTGGGTGAGGAGGAGAGGGAAAGGATTTAAAGGTCAGGGAGAATAAGGAAAATTTTGCTTTAGTAGTGGGAGGGGGTCTCACTGATGAGTGCTCCTTTGGATGAAGAGAAAAGGTCTGTGAAGGGATATGAAGGCCTTGCATTGGGTATAAACTGGTGAAATTGTTGCTTAAAAAGTATACACATCTTTCTTTGGGGAAGGGGAAGTTGGAACTCCAAGGGGTGACTGGCACCTGAGGGAGTTGGAGAGCATCAACCTAAGGAGGCAATTTTGAGGTCAGTGTGGATAGGATGGTAACTAGGAAAGGGTTTATATAGATCAGTGTAGACTGCACAATCAGGGATGTTGTGGGGGAGGTTTTCTACCAAGAGGTATGGCCTGTCTGATACCTGCAATAATTGACCTTTTTCTAGGAGTGAGGCACAATGAAAATGGGGAATCCATGGGACAAAGTCTACATTTGTCTAGAGGGAAGGACATGAATTGGTTATCTTGGAAGCTTTGATAACATGAGGACTGCTGAGAAAAGAGAGAAACCAAATAATTATAGGAATTGTAAAATGGAGAATGAGGATCTAGAGTAAACAGAGAGAGAGAATGGAAAATGAAAAGAGTAAGAGGAATCATTTTTGGAAGGGGAAGAAAAATGGAATTTAAAAAACTCATGAATTAAAACTAATTGAAAAGGAGGAAAGCAAAGGGGAATCTCTTGAATCAATTGTGAGTGAAAAAAGGAGAAGAATTACGTATAAAATTTGGAGAGAAAAGGGAACTAATAAGCAAAACACTAAAGAGAAAGAGATAATAAAGAAGAGGAAAGGATGAGAAATGAGGGGGGAAAATCAATGGAAACAAGGACACCTTTAAAAAGTTCAAAGTATAGTAATTGAAGGATCATAGTACTATGTTTACAGCAGAGAAGGTAAAACTATTATTGAAATATCTCAATATTAGAGAAAGATGGAGGAAAACGTAAACATAACTCATAACTTTAATGTGTGAATGGATTAAACAACCCAATAAATAAAATGTACAGATTGGAAAAGAAAACAAAATCCTACAATCTGTTGTTTATGAAAAATATTAAAAAAATAAAACTTAGGGGATGGATTGTTATTGTGACATTTGTTTAAAAAAAACTATCAAAGGGCAAGTTTCCAACGAACCTGGAAGATCCAGAGTAAAATAAGAGGAATCCAGAAGACAATTTATGCTATAACAAAAACATTATAAAAACCAATAATTGGAAAGAACTCCCGTGATTCCCGAGGATTGATGATAAAAATGATACCAACCACCTGACAGAATGGTGATGTACTAAATATATAAAACGAAACACACATTTTTGGAATTGGCCAATGGAAAAAAAAAAAGAAAGAATAAAACAAGGAAGTTGGATCTGATGGTGTCTAATGCCACTTCTGGTTCTGAGATTCTGTGAGATAATGATAGCTGACATTTATTGAGCATATCAAGGTTTCAAAGTTCTTCATAAGCCTTATCTTATTTGATCTTAAGGAAGTAAAGGTTATAATGGCTTATAATTGGCATCCCAGAGAATGTGTGCTTAAAACTCTCTTGGAAATTTCCATAGGCTAGAGGAATATGATGTTTCAGAATTTAGAGATGATGGAGATGACAAAACTCCCTGACTGTTTCTGGCCATATCCTCTGAAAGGATGAAGCTGGGGGCAGTCAGATGGGGGCAATGGGTTGAGAGCCAGGCCTAGAAACAGGAGACCCTGGGTTCAAATCTAACTTCAGAAACTTCCTAGGTGTGTGACTCTGGGTAAGTCACTTAATCCCCATTGTCTAGCTTTTATTGCTTTTCTTCCTTCAAACCGAAAGAAAGAAAGAGAAAGAAAGAAAGAAAGAAAGAAAGAAAGAAAGAAAGAAAGAAAGAAAGAAAAAGGAAGGAAGGAAGAAACAAAGAAACAAAGAAAAGATGAAGCTGCTAAGCCAGAGGAGCCTATGACCAGACCTTTTAATAGGAGAGATACTTCCTGGTTCACTTTTTTTCTTGGACCATCCAGGTGACTTTAGGCAATTCTGAGTCTTCCAGACCATGATGTGGGATGGGTTGGCTCTCTCCTACTCCAGTAACATGGTGACAGATTATTAGAGTAGGAGGGAACTTATATTTGAGGCCCTTAATCTCTATTATGCTTTCTGTTTTCTTTCTTGAGCAGGTGACCAAACAATTTTTCATCTATATTTTTTTCTATCTATATGTAGCATATTTCTTTCCCCTTCAAGTTATATTTTTACCTCTTTGCTATAAACACTGTACTATATTCCTTTACTTTACCTTAATATTGACATAGATGTATCTAGATTTGGAGGTGACCTTGTGAGTTCCAGAGGTCCACAGGACTATTGGGTCCATGTAGAGGAGCTGACTGGTAGCCAGGAGAATTTTGTCATCATATATGACTAAATTTGTTTGGGAAGGAGGATGACTGGAATTTGTTTGGAAAGTATTGAAGTGAGCTGAAATGGGGCCATATCTACTCAGTGGTATCCTAAACTTCCTCTACGTATTCAATGTTCTCCTTCCTCATCTCTATCTCCCTGCTTCCCCTGTTTTCTTCAAGACCCAGGAAGAATCCTACCTTCTCCAGGAAGCCTTTTCCAATCTCTTTTAATTCTAGTTATTCCCTCTGTTGATTATTTGTCCTTTACATAACTTATTTTTATTTAGTCATTTTTCAGTTGTGCCTGACTCTGGTGTGCCAGTTTTTCTCCAGCTCATAAGGAAACTGATGCAAATAGGGTTAAGGGACTTGTCCAGGGTGGCATAGCTAGAAGCATCTGAGACCAGATTTGAACTCAGGAAGAGGAATCTTCCCAAATTCATGCCTAGCAATCTATCCACCATTCCACCCAACTGCCTCTCATATAGCTTGTTAATACATAATTATTTCCAAGTTTTCACCTCTATTAGATTGAATTTCTCAAGAACAAGGGCTGTCTTTTATCTTTCTTTGTATCTGCATTACTCAGCACAGTGACTGGCAGGCACACATCAGGAGTTTAATAAATATTTACTGCCTTACTGATAAGGTTTAAAATATCAGCCCCCCTGACAGATTGTTACAGTATAGGTTAAATTACTGAATCTTATTTTGTCATTCTGTTGGTGTATATGGAGAGTTTTCTTTCTGTTCTTTTGGGTAAAGGAAATAGATACCTGTCCCATTCCTTATTTTCATTGTTTATTGAGTGTCTTTTTAATCCTCCTTTGGGAAGACAAAGAAGTAGAACCCAAATTTAAACCTTAAATAATTTGTACCTGGGGTACCAGGGTGAGAGTTTAGCTAAAGAAAGTGAGTAAAGGGAACAAAGACAACTTTCAATCATTCCCAGGTTCTCCCAGGACTAAACCTATTCTCAATATAGATAGGGGTCCAGATAAAAGGACTCCTTAGTGTAGAAGGGCTAAGTCCCCCAGGCCCTTGGAAACAGAGATATATTTCCTTACAGATAGCTCCATAAAAATCTTTCAAAGTAAGTATTGTGGGCATTATTATCACCATTTCACAGGTAAAGAAACAGTTAAATGATTTGTCTAGGACAGTGATTCCCAAAGTGGGCACCACCGCCCCTTGGTGGGTGCTGCAGTGATCCAGGGGAGCAGTGATGGCCAAGGTGTATTTATCTTTCCTATTAATTGCTATTAAAATTTTAAAAAATTAATTTCCAGGGGGCTAAGTAATATTTTTTCTGGAAAGGGGGTGGTAGGCCAAAAAAGTTTGGGAACCACTAGTGGGTCTAGGGAATAATTTCTTAATTTCCTGGCATTTGGGAGTTTAGTAAGCTCAAACTGACTAAGAAGGTCAGACCATGCACCCACCTATATTATCTTGGCATGGAACATTTCTTGGTAGAATTTATTGGTTTACATGTATTTCTTACATGTAGTTAGAAGAGAGCAGCACTCTACTGAGCTGTTGTTTTTAGAGACTCATGTAAATGATGACAAAGGCCAAATATATTCTAAAAAAACTTAGATTAACTTTCCTGTCAAATGTCTCAAGACATTTATTGATTTATTTAAGGCCACACTATTTTGATTATTTATTTATTTGAAAATTTTTATTTAATTAATTGATTTAGAATACTTTTCCATGGTTACGTGATTCATGTTCTTTCCCTTCCCTCCTCCCACCCACCTCCCGTAGCCAACTAGCAAAGTGGGAGATAGAATATTGTGTACTGGGAATGACTAGCAGGCCAGTTTGACTAGAATGGAGAAATAATATGGAATATCCAAGTAATACTGTATTCTTGCCAACTGTACTTAATGTGCTACTCAATGCCCAAGAGATTGTTTGTACCTACCAAAACACTCAGCTAGAACAATCATGTGGTTTCCTTTGATGTTTCAGTCTTATAATGCCTCTCTATTTTCCTATAGAAATTTTTTATTATCCGTCAAGTAATTACAAGGATTCAGAAGTAGACATGACAGATTCTTGGACTGACACCCCAAAGAGCAAAGTCTGGAAAGAACCCTGAGCACCTGTGTTGTTGGCCTTCTTGCATCTGTGCTCAGAGAGCATGGTGAGCAACAGCCGTGTCATCTTCTAGCCATGCCTGGACATTATGGAATATATATCAAAGTGTTGTATTCATTACTAGTAAAGGGAAAATGTTTTTAAAAGGTCAATCAGTCATTGATAAGATACACGCTTATCTTTCTGAAGAAAAAAGTCTATTATCAATGTCTTTTGCTTTCACAGTAATCGTCATGTTAAAAAGTATTTTATTTTATAAGATATTTGCAAAAAAAATCAACAGAGGTAGCTTTTATAACCTATGAACCAACAGATCTTGTTTTTATGGTGGTTATAGAATTGAATTCTCTTGAGTTTCACTCTGGCGTGGCCCCCAAGAGAAGTCCTTTAGAGAGAATTGTTTCTGTGCAAATAAGTATCCTTTTCTCAATGGAAATTTTAAATTATTCCCAACTGGGACATCACTGCCTTCTCCATTTCCAGAGTCACAAAGGCCTTCATTGATGATGACTCTGACATTTTATTTTAATGCTTTTATTGTCTCCCAGACTTTGTTTGGTGCTTTACTTGAAGCTTAAAAAAAGAAAAAAAAAAAAGAAAAAAAGGCAGAGGGGCAATCTCAACAAAACAAAATGAAAAAGAAAAGTAATTTATGGGAATACATTGATTTACAGAAAAATGATTTCATTATTAGCATTTGAATGAGTGCCATTGTCAAAGTTCATAGGGTTCTGAGGTCAAAGAACTTACATTGATTGCAAACTTTAACCAGTAGTCTAATTTTTTTTTTGAGACAGTGTAATACAGTGGATAAAGAGCTGACTTCAGCACCAGGAATACTGGTTCATGACCTGTCTGACACACACAATGGCTGTATAACCTTGGATAATGACGTAACATCTCAATGTTCCATGAGGCAGCTTTCTAGGATGATAAGTTACAGAAAAGTACCAGTTTGCATTTGGTAAAGGGAATTGTCTGCATCATTGAAATTAGAGGTCCAGTTCCTATTCCGATCCCTTTTCTGTCTCTACCTTTTCCTATATTACCTCTTTCCAGGATGGTGCCTGTGATTACCTGGCTGAACTTTGGAAGGATGGAAGAACTACATTCTGCCTGTCTGTCTCTTGTTCTGTCTCTCTTTTCTCTAGAGGGAACTAGGAGGCACAGTGGATAAAACACTGGGCTTGGTTTCAGGAAGAATGTGTGACCTGAGAGAAGTAAAATGGGGATAATATCACCTACCTTAGAATGTTGTTGTGAGGATTAAATGAGATAATATGTATAAAGAACATTGCACAGTGTTTGATACATAGTAGGCACTTAATTCTTATTTCCTTCTATAACATGTTCCCAAACCCTTTGGTATGGAACTCTTTCCTCATTGGTGGAGATCAATGTCTTACCCCTATGTGAGAGGCAGAATGGAGTTGAGAGAGAGACAGAGAGAGAGAGATGGGAGAGCTCTTCAGATTTTTCTTTGGCTCTCTCTTTGAACTTTTCAATCTCTACAGTTGCTTCAGGCACTTCTGGCTTCTGCTCTCTTGAGTGAAGGTGGACAACATCAGCCCTACTTCAATTTGCTGAAGGAAGAATAAGCCCTGGGAAGAAGACAACATGAGAGGAGCTGGCAGTCTCCGCCATGTCCTAAACCCCAGCTTTCTCTACTAGAGACTTTGAGGAGTTTCCTTTTGTGGGAGATCTAGGACTCTTTGTTGAACAGAGTTATCTTGCTTTCATTGGGAGAACTCCTTTGCTCTGTAACCTATGGATACCTTATCTGACTCCTGCTTTACTATTGACTTGGATAAATGAATTTTTTTGCTACTTCTCATTTGTGAACATGAATTTGATTGGAAGAGTGTCATATTGAATATAAAGCCCAGTTCCTCCTTCCTCCATTAAGAAATAACTTTCAGAAGTTTAGAATTGTATTGAATGAGGTTTAATACTTTGACTCAAAGGGATAGGAATCAGGATAAGGGAAGAGGTGTTGGGAATAGCTGTGCTATATCTAAAGAGAGTTCAAGTAATCTAAATCAATGAGCATCAGGTTGGTATTTGGCTGGAGATTCTTCTCCCCGTCACAGACCCTGGTCAGACCTGGCCATGTTCTAGACCAAAGGAAAGGAAGGGATAGTGATAATCTTCTTGACAGCTGTGTTGTTTTTATCTCTCAGCTCTGTATAGTAATAGATGAATGAACCTGAAAACCACATCTAATATTTAAGGGAGCAAACTTACATAATTCTATTCTGGTACTCCTTTCTCTGAGTGGCTAAGCTTTTGGCCCCAGCCTCTCATTTCCTGACCTGGCAGAATCAGTCTCCCTTGAAGAGAGGGTGGTGGTGAAGAGAGGCAGCTAGAGATGTTTGCTTTGCCTCTCTTTGAGCTACACAGTGACCGACCAGTGTTACATATGGGTACAGATTTGCTACACTTCTATCTCTTTTTCACTTACACATTTTCTTTCTTTCTTTATCTCTGTGTCTTCCTTTTTTGTGCTTCCATACCCGGTTACCAAGGCTTGGTATAATTGTTTACAACTTAACCCTTTATCAATAAAATTGACTCATCTTTGCTATCTTAAACTCAAAGAATAGGTTATTCTCTAGTAATTTTTATTTGTATGATTAGGAATTGCCTTTGTATTTAAAACAAAAGTAAGTCATGATCAAAAAAGAAAACTGACCTTCATGCAGCAATTTAAAACCTGTAATATGCTTGACAAACTTTGTTTCATTTGAGTTTCAGGCTAACTCATGGTAGTGTGAGAATTTAACACAACTCTGTACCCTCCCCACTTTCCTTTTTAAAAGGAAAGATTAATTTTGAATTTGAAAATCCATTTTGGTTTCCTACCCTTTGATTGGATTAAAAACAAGGCCTGAGCCTTATTTGGATTAGGGGAATGCATGCCCACTCTGGGAGGATACCAGAAGCCTAGTGGTTCCCTGTCCTGGAATAGTCTTACCTCTTGTCCCTTGTCATCTGGAAGAACTGCCTTTGACCGGGACTGAGGTCAAGTCTGTCCAGTGAAGGAGAACCAGAAAAAGTAACGTCACAGGGGATGGTTTGGGTATAAGCTATAGATCAAGAAAGCTCTAATCTCTTTTTCTGGCCAAAGAGCAACAGTGAATGGAGACACAAGTGAGTAGAAAACTTGAATTAACTAGGGAAGAAGGTATGTGAAGGGGAGAGCCAGTCATGTGGCTATGTGCCTTTTCTTTCTCTCATCTACTTTTTATTATTTAATAAATAATTATAAATTAATATAGTCTACAGATAATTTTCATTTTAACATTTGTTTCTCCATTTTACAAATGGGGAAACTGAGTCTCAAAGAAGGACCTTGGTCATACAACCAATAAGCTGAAGAAGCAAGATTTAAACAGAGATTTTTTCCTAGCTCTAAAAACAGAATTTTGTCCATATAGAGACTGTCACAATAAAGATCTCAGTAGAATCGAACAAGGACAGTATGGTTATATCAATGAAATTTAATATTCAAGCAATTATTCAAATGATGCATGAAGAAAGTTATTGACAGACCAGTGGTTTGGCTGGAATTATCCATGCTACCATGCAACCCTCAGAGTTGAAGTGATTTATCCCATGGCCATGTAGATAGTAAGTGCCAGTGGTGAGATATGAACCTAGATCTACCTAATTCTAAACTTAACACTGTCTCCATTATGCCACATTGCTTTTCCATGTTTCTATGGAAATAATAATGAGAATGATAAGAATGATGCTTATGAATAGCATTTATATGACATTTCAAGGTTTGCAAAGTACTTTGCAAATAATAACTCACTTGATCCTCACAACCAACCTGGGATGTAGAGGGGGAAGGGAAAGCAATAAATATTTACATGGCACTATTATGTGCTGAGTGCTTTATAAATATTATTTTGTTTAATCCTTACTATAACTCAGCCAAGGGAGATGTTATGATTTTCCCCTATTTTATGGAAAAGGAAATTGATGCAGATAGAGGTAAAGTGACAGAGATAGTAACTGTCTGAGATTGGATTTGAACTCAGTTCTTCCTGATTCCAGGCCCAGAACTCTGCTTGTTGTCATGAGGGTTAAAAAGAAAAAAAAATGCAATGATGAACCTAGAACTCTCACTGATTTATTTTTATTTTATTCTTTACATTGAGCCACATTATATGGGCTTGACCTTTATTAAAGATGTTAGAGAAGCAAGAAAATACCTACCAAAGAAGTCAGTAGAAAAGTCTCTGTCAGGATCCTTCTTGTGACAGCTTGGACAAGATCTTGCAAGATCTTGGATCTGAACATGGACATCCAAAGCTCAGTTTTGTCAAAATCTCACAAAGTTCTTGTATCTGATCCATCTCCAACTCCATTTTAAAAAAAAGTAATGGGCAAGTGTTTCCACAGAAGAAGAAATTTGGATCTGGAAGTGGGGATAAAAGTTAATAAAAATTATTTCATTAAAAAAAAAAAAGGAATGGACAGGTAGGGAGCATAGTGGATACAGTGCCAGGCCTGGAGTCAGGAGGATTTGACTGATATATGACAGTTCAAATCAGGTCTAAAACACTTTCTAGCTATGTGACCATGGGCAAGTCACTTAATCCCTTTTGCCAACCCTTTGTCACTCTTCTGTCTTAGAATTGGTGCTAAGACAGAAATAAGGGTCTAAAAACAGTAATGAATATTGAATTAGTGATAGAGAAATTTTATGGTTTCTGCTATCATCTTTATGCAGGCTCTTAAGATCTCAGACCTGGACTATAGCAATAGCTTTCTAGATGGTTTCTCTACCTTAAATCTCTTCCCACTCCAGTCCGTCTTTCCACTCAGGTGTCAAATTGATTTTCTTAAAATGCAGGTCTGACCATGTCATCCCTGATATTTGGTATACTCCAGGAGCTATTCTCACCCGTCTAAAAATCCTCTGTTTGGCTTTCAAAGCTCTTTATAACCTAACCTGTCCTATCTTCCCAATGTCCTTACACTTTACTCTCTTTCATGTTCTCTGTAATCCCCTGGCATAGCCCTTCTTAATATTGCTTGCTTGAGATATTCCATCTCCTGACAGTATATTTTCACTGGCTGTCTCCAGGCCTAGACTCCTTCCCCTCTACCAGGTTCCTCAAGTCCCAGCTAAAATCCCACCTTCTGCAAGAACCATTTCCCAAATCCTCTTAATGTTAGTGCCTTACCTCTGAGATTTTCTCCAATTTATTCCATATATCACTTGTTTATTCAAGGTTCTTTGCCTTTTTTATTCTCTATTTGACTGCTCTTTTCTTTATTTTCTCAGCACTTAGTACAGTGCCTGGCACATACCACAGACTTAATCAATTTGGGTAAATTCAAAATTCAATTAATTCATATTAAACTTTTATGATATGCCAGAATCTATGCTAATCTATGAGGATACAATAAACAAAAAAAGATAGTCCCTGCTCTCAAGAAGCATACAATCTAACAGGAGAAGGCACACAGCAGGAATAATTTTTTTTTAATCCTTTCTGTCTTAGTGACAACTCTAAAACAGAAGAATGAGGGCTAGCAAACAGGTCCAAGTGAACTGAAGAGGGTCACAAAGCTAAGATGAAATAAATGCTTGTTGACTCAACTTGACTAGACTGAGGATTAATGTTAAAGACTGATAATCTTAAAATTCTAATCTTACTTTGAATAGAGTTGAAAAAATTCCATTCATTGTCCTGTGTTTCAGTTTTCTCCATCATTAAGATGGGACTATTATCACAGAAGGGCTTGATGAAGACAACTAATGTCGGTAATGATATTAATCCTAATAATAGTTGACACATAATGCTTTTAATGTGCTTTTGTACACATGATCTTGTTTGATCCTCATATTAATCAATGAGATACTTTCCCTTTTATTATCCTCCATTTTATAGAGGAGGAAACAAGAAGCTCCAAGTCATGATCACAAAGCTACAAAAAGGTAGAAATTGGACTTAAACCCAGGTCTCTACTGACGTTGAGTCCATTGCTACTTCCAACTATACTCTGGTGCTTCTCATAATAAATACTAAAGAAAAAAAGAGTTTACATCCAATACTACTATTTTTTCTAGATTCTTTTCAACAATCTATCCAGAAAAATACCAAACCTGCCCCTTATCTATAGGAACACCAGGCTACTTCCTCTTTATTCTCTTTTAAAACCTCTCTGTGGTCTCACATTATAAAGACAATGCTGTCTTTCAGGGCACTGGGGAATTTGTTCTGGAGAGAAATTATTCTCTCTTCCCTGGCTCTCACTGTGATAAAAATGCCCTCCCTCTCACTCCACTGTGAGAGAGCCAAATCCAGGCCTCCTGCCTAGTACAGTAGAATATTACCATCAGGCTGGCCCATTAAATTTCATTTGAAAGTCAATTTTATCCCAGAGCGCTAAGTGGTGTGTGTGCTTATGTCTTCATCTACGCTAATTAGGAAAAGCAATTTGCTGCACATGTCTCAAAAAAAAAAAGCTGATCACATTTTAGTTCCTGATGGATTGAACTATGGCACACGTGTTTGTGGTATTGGTTCAAATACAAAATGACTTCCCATATATAAATGATGGTGTGTTCCAAAAATGGTTCAGTCTGGTGACTAGGGATTTCTAAATAACTATAAGCAGTTAGTTGTTGTTTTGGAAATAAGGGCTGTAATGTCAAAATCAGCCTTTTTTCTTTGTGTTTCTGAGTCCTAAAATGGAATTAGTCTATTCTTGGTTGTCAGTGGACTATCATTATGTCATGTTTTTAATGGCTCCTAGGAATGAACATATCTTTCCCTCAAGGGCATTTCTCCCTATCTGTGTTTCTCTGAAAAGGCTGAGAAGCAATAGCCCACAGGACACTTTGGGCCTTTACCCTCCCATTTATCTCTCTAGCCAAAGCATTCCATAGGATCATAAATTTAGAGCTCAAAAGGACCTCAGAGGTCATCTAATGCAGCCCTTACATTTTGCAGATAAAGGGGGAGGGGGGGGAAATGCTTCAACACAGACTGGTTAAATAATTTGCCTGGGGTCAAAAAGGTACTTAATACTAGGGGTGAGATCCTGGGAATCAAATGCCAGCATTTTCTTCTACTGGATTGTGTTGCCTAAACCAAAGATTTTCATGTCATAAAGTTTTATTTCACCTGTGCCCACTTCAGGATTTTATTCAGATGATAATATCTGGAAGAAACTGCCATCAAAATAAATATTGATATGTAGAACACAAAGCACCCAGAATACTTTACTGTTTACTTAACATTCAGTAAGCCCAAAATAAAGACTGCAATTTGTGGGAGCATTAGCAGTTAGGAAATTTGTGTGGGAAAGGGGGGAGGGTGGTCAATGGATGAGATTATGAAAATGTGAAAATCGTACTGTTTCTGTCTGTTTTGCTAGAGGGCTAGGGGAATTGGCATGAGTCCAAAGGCACCAGGCCTGAATGAAACCAAGCTATGGGCAAATCCTTTGAATTAAAACTGAACATTCAAAACCAAAGCTATCAAACTATTAAGAATAGTATAATAAAGTAATGTAACTTTTGTCTACTAAATATGATTTTGTAATATTGATGAGCCATTCAAGGCTATTTGGGTTCCATGATTCCCATAAATGTGAAAGTGGGTGGTAACAGTCAAGTCAAAAAGCATTTATTAATATTTATTATGTTCCAGATTCTATACTAAGCACCAAGAATACAAATGAAAGCAGAAAGAAAGACAGAACCTGCCCTCAAGGAACTTACATTTTAATAGGGAGAACATATTACAAGAAGCTGAAAAAGAGTGAGAGAAAATGAAGGTACCCAAAGTGGGGCACAATAGTCCAGAGAGTCAGAAATTCAAACCTGGAGAGAAATGAAGAGGTGACTGGCCTGGGTAAATTGGAGCCCAGGGCAAATAATTTAACACCAATTGTCTAGCCCTTAATTATCTTCTGTCTAAGACGAAAGGTAAAAGTTTAGAGGGAAAAAAAAGACATGATTGGCATGAATGTCCTTCTTAAAATGGAGATTCTACTAGAAAGAATATTGGATCTGAAGCCAAATGACCTGTATTTGAGGACCAATACTTACAATTACTAAAGTGTGACTATGGATAAGTCATTTAAAAATACATGGTTATTGTGATAGCTAAATTTAAATGAAAAGTTAAAAATTAAATTTAAGAATTTAAAACTTGTTTTTACAGATAACCTTTTAAAAAAATCAGGGGGGCAGCTGGGTAGCTCAGTGGATTGAGAGCCAGGCCTAGAGACAGGAGGTCCTAGGTTCGAATCCGGCCTCAGACACTTCCCAGCTGTGTGACCCTGGGCAAGTCACTTGACCCCCATTGCCTACCCTTGTCAATCTTCCACCTATAAGTCAATACACAGAAGTTAAGGGTTTAAAATAATAATTTAAAAAAATCACTTTCACTTCTAAATATAGTCTACTCTTTTTCCTTTTCTCTATCTAAAAAATCCTGTAAATAAAAACTGAAAAAGAAAGAAGAACCTCCCCCCAACCAATAGCAAATCAAAATTAACTGTGACTGGCAGTGTATGCAAAAACATTCATAATCATCTAGCTCCACAAAGACATGAGGGTGGTATATTTTCCTGACTTTCTGGATCCAAGCTTGGTTATCATGATTATTCAGAGTTCAACTTATTTTTTATTTTTGTTTTTGTATTTATTCTTTTCCTTTACATTGTTGTCATTGTGTATCTTCTTTCTTGGGTTCTACTTAAATGAAATCATTTTATAAGTTGTCAAGTACTAAAAAACATCTGAGACAACACCCAGCAGCAGTTGTTTGTTTGTTTTTTTAAACCCTTCCCTTCCATCCTAGAATTAATACTGTTTATTGGTTCCAAGGCAGAAGAGCAGTAAGTGCTAGGCAATGGGGGTCAAGTGACTTGCCCAGATTCACACATCTGGGAAGTATCTGAGGGCATATTTGAACCCAGGGCTTCTAGTCTCTAGATTTGGCTCTCTATCCACTAAATCACCTAGCTACTGACTTCAGCAATAGTTTTTACAAATAATCTGTATGACAGCATGGTGATGTGGCTTGGGAAGGGTAGTTTTATGAAAAAAATCCTGGAAAATTAGATTGGGGCCAGATTATGAATGATCTTATATGCCAGGCTGAGTATAGAAGTAATGGTGAGCCAATGAAAGCTTTTGAGGAGAATGATGGGATAGGACTTATGCTTTAGGAAGATTATTTTGACAATAAAGTGTTGGATGAATTAGAGGTGAGAGATAGGATCAGGGAAGACTGATTGAGGGGCAATAGTTCAGGTGAGAAGTGAGTAGTTATTATACAAGTGGAGAGAAGAACTAAAGAGAGGTAGAGGTGTTATGGAAGTAAATTTGAAAGAACTTGATAAGTGATTAGCTAGGATGACTGAAAGAGAAGGAGAAATCAAAGATGATTACAATACCTCCCAGAATTGTTGTGAAGATCAAATAAGATAATGTTTTGTAAGATTAAAATTAATATCCAATAACTCCAAGTATTATATTTTATAAAGTTTATTAATAATCACGAGAAGTAAAGAAATAAAAGAGTACTTATCTAAGAAAATGAAACCATGAGTCACATTTGCTGTGTGACATTAAAAAAAACAAACCTTTGAAGCTCATGGATATTTGTCACAAGTTATCCAGATGTAGACAATCTTTTAACCTTGGCTGAAATATTTTTAACAAAGACTATTACTGCCATCATTTCAAAATTTGGCAGAAGAGTAGAGAAAACAAACAAACAAACAAACAAACCTCTGTACTGCTGATGAAAACCTTTTGGGTCTAAAATGTTACCAAGAATCTAGAGCATTCTGGTGGAAGGGCAGAATAAGCTGAAGAGTTATAAATAAAAACAACAACAACCACCAAAAAAAAGACTAGGAGTTACAAAGCCCCCTTGGGAAAACCTTCTTACTTCCCAGATAAGATTATAACCCATCACAGGTCTTATGGGGAAAACAGGGGGAGTTAACTTAAATAATTATCTGGGTTCAGAGGGTGAGTAGGAGACAGAAATGGACAATAGTCTGGGACCAAACAAGCCAGGGAAACTGGGTTTAGCTATTTAGGGAAATGACAGTTGACAGGAGTGACAGTTAGGCCTTAACTGTCACCCTGATCTACCTAGACAAGGAGTCTGTGAAACCAGCACAAACTTAGCCCTGCCTGCTAAGTCTCCTGAAGAATAACTTATTAATCTACCTTACAACACAGAGTAACTAAGCCCCTTGGGGAAATTTCCCTCCTCTGGTATGAGACTGTAACAGCATAAAAGGTATATCTTTATATGTCCCATCCATTGCAATGTGGAGGCGAGGAATACAACAGTGAAAATCACTTCAGTTGTCTCATCATTGCATTTTTTTTAACCCTTGTACTTTGGTATATTGTCTCATAGGTGGAAGATTGGTTAGGGTGGGCAATGGGGGTCAAGTGACTTGCCCAGGGTCACACAGCTGGGAAGTGTCTGAGGCCGGGTTTGAACCTAGGACCTCCTGTCTCTAGGCCTGACTCTCACTCCACTGAGCTACCCAGCTGCCCCATTGCATTTTTAATAAATGCAGAGGTGGGGAAATACAATAGTGCTATTGCATTTCACTTCGACTACTAAATGGACCATTGCCTTTTGTTGCAAACAATTCAAAGGCAGGGAAATGATCAGTCAGAGGAAGTGGTGCTACTAGATATCTTAAACAATCATTTCTGAAGACCCCTTAAAATAAATTTAAATTTTAGCTAATTAAGTTTTCCAGTAGTTGTATACAGGTTGTAACCAGTTTGATAAAGTCCATCCATCATCATCAATGTGACAATTAACAAAGGCAAAAAGGAACAAAAGGCTGTTTAGGCAACATGTGACCTCAATGGATCTGATGACAAACCCAGTATCCATAAGGACTTATTCTTTTGCCACAGAAAAGGGCTTGTAGAAGTAGACTATGGGCTTTTACAATGGTTTTATTTCCAGGCCAGTCATAGGGGGAGGCACAAATAAAGACAATGTAACAGAACATATAGCTAATGGCCAAAACATAGTAATAGAAAATGACTTAGTGTAATGGAAGATATTAGATTAGATTAATATGTGAACTTAACCAAAAAATTAAATCTTAAAAAAAAATCAGCAAATACAATATATGTGACAGGATCCAGGCACTGAATTCAAGAGTCCTTTTCTCCAATTCCAATAGATACAATATAGAGATTTCTTCACTTTTTTGGAGGGGAACAAACTCAAACAGTTGACATCAATAAGGCAATAGGGTCTGAAAAGGCTTAAAATTCACCTCTAGACTCATTAAGATTTCTTCCCCTCCCAAGTATCATCATCCATTTAGATTCCTTTGGTCACACTTCTAGGGTTCCCTATACCCACAGTGGGCATAGTGTGGAAGAATCCTATATTGGATGTGTTGCAGAGACTGGGCAGGCCAAAATGACAAGGGGGTGGAGGGAGATGAATCTCCTCTCTGAATCTTGAGATTACTCAAACTAACAGTTGCAAGGTATCCAATCAGTACAAGATACACTGCCTAGGAGTAAAAGCCTCACAAGGAATGTTTGGGAGAAGAGTTCTGTCCCTTCCCCCCACAAGGGTAAAACCAGTGGCCCCATGATACCTCAGTCCCCACCCTCACAGTCAGGAGTGTGAAAATCCCCAGGGTCAGCTTAAAAATTAGCTTGGAAGCTAGATGGGGTTGGGGTTAGGCAGCATGGAAGGGGCTGTTCTTGAAAAAAAATATCTGCTTGGTAAGCCATAGAAAGCAAGGGAAAAGGAGATTTAGATCTTACCCTCTGCACAGGAACCTCAGGGGATCAGCAGTGCTCTGGAGGCCTTGACTTATCCCTTTCAGCAAGGAGCCCCAGGCTAAGTCACTCAAACAAAAGCAGGAAGGCAGGCAAGGCACCAAAAGTGGCAGGGGAGAAACACGGTTTTACAAAATTTATCTACTCCCTATTCTTTACTCAAAAGCTTTCTTAAAAGAAAAAATTGAGAATTCTTTTTCCAACTTCACTGGTTGCCAGAAATGTAAGATTAAATTTAATATCCAATAACTCAAAGTATTATATTTTATAAAGTTTATTAATAATCACTAGAAGTAAAGGAATGAAAGGATAATTATGTAACAAAATAAAACCATGTGACTAAGTTTTTCTAACTACTCAAAAACCCTACATCCACCAAAGCCATGGTCAGGAAGAGAAGAGAGGGAGAGGCAGAACTAGACAGAATTTATATACTGTCAGCACATAATGTGAGGAGAGTAGGGCGCTGGGAATCACAGTTTTTAGGGTAACAGATTCTAATTATACAGTTTGTAAAGCAGTTGGCCCAGTTCTTGGCACATTCTAAATGCTATACAAATGCCTGGGCAAAGTGCTGAGTTCAAAGCAGGAAGATTCATCTTTCTGAGTTCATATCTGGCCTTAGACACTTACTAGATGTATGATCCTTAACAAATCACTTAATTCTGTTTACTTCAGTTTCCTAATTTGTAAAAGGAACTGAAGAAGGAAATGATCCAGTATCTCTGCCCCTGAAAAAACTCTAAAAGGAGTCACAGAGTGTTGGAAATGACTGAACAACAACCAATATAAATGACTACTATTATTACATTATTACATGCGTCTGGGTGACTGAAAAGATGATGTTTCTTTCAAGGGGGAAAGGAAGTTTGGAGGAAGAGTAGGGTTAGAAGAGAATATAATGACTTCAGTTTTGGACTTGTAGGCATTTCAAACCCAAATGGGCATCTATGTGTAAAAATGTTCAGCAGACATATAGACATGTGGGACTAAAATTCAGGAAGAAGAATTAGTCTAGGGTCATCTACTTAGAGAGATGACAACTGAACCAAATGAAAGCAGGTGAGATTGCCAATGGAAAATGCATAATAAGCAAAAGGCTTGTGATTGACATTTGGGGGATAGTCACACTTCAGGGTCTTCTGACTCTTTGCATTAAGTTACCCAAATGCTACCTCCCAACAAAGAACTCTCCCACATCTCCCCCTGTGATGCCCACTTATCCCTTCAAGGAGTTTCAATTTTGCTTACTTCATGAAGCCTTCTGGATCCCATAGCCTTTATTGTATTTACTACTTATTTAGAATCTGTATAATTACCTTTCTATGTGTACATGTCTCTAACTAGACAGTAAATATTTTAAAGGTAAGGAACTGTGTCTAATACTTATTTGTGTCTTCAGAGACAGCTAGGACAGTACCTTAAAAAAAAAAAAAAAGCAGTCACTCAGGTAACACTTACTCCATGATTTGCTTAAAAGAGAGTGTCTTCTCTTTTGGGATGGCTAAGAAGCCCAGAAAAATTATCTAGCCTTTCGAATATGTAATAGTTTATAGAATTCCATGTTCCATGTGGATTTTTATTGCAATGTCAAATGTCTCCCCCAGCTCTTTGAAGGATTCATTCATTCATTCATTCATTTTCTATATTCCATTTATTTCTTTTCTTTTTTTTTATAATATCTCTTTTATTTTGCATAGTGCCTGGCACATAGTAAGTGTTTAACAAATGGTTGTTGATTGATTGATTATGTCTTGTAGCAATCCAGGTATACATTAATCGTGATATTATTTTAAGAGTGCTCAAAAAATGACTCTTGTATTGCTTATGATTGATTTCTGTAACCTTGAGTTAAATTGAACCTCAACCTTGCCAAATTCCTAGCCCTTCCCTAAAGCTACACTCCAGAAGACTAGTCAGCTATCTCAGTCTCCTTAATTCATCAATTAACATATGCATCAAACATCTGTAGATGCCTTAGGCCATATCAGCTCCCGAGTTTGTATCGCCTGATGATTACCTCATAATGTTAATGTATCAAACCACTTGGCTTTCCCCTTCTCCCTATACTGTTGTAACCCCAATAAAAGTGGCGATATGTCAGTTGAGGATTAAGCTCTTGACCACCAGAGCTTACTTGCTGTCTGTCTACCTTATGCCAAAGCTTTCTATGTCTGCGTGTCTTTATTCTCGCCTTATGTTCTCTTTCCATTAGTTCTTAACCGGCAACCCATTTTCACTCAGTCTTTGCTTCCCCTTTCTGAGTGTCCTACCCACTAGAAATCTTCATGAAGTTGGTGAACGGCTTCATGTCTCATCCATAAATAGATGTTGGTATGAAAGTGGACTATAGGCAATCTTTTATAAAGAAAGTAAAACTTATTTAAGAAATATATTAGAAATCACCAAATTCTACTTTTCCTGTCATCATTTAGCCCCTACAGATACTGATATCTACTCTTAGTAGTCTACTGACAAAATAGTAATAATGATAATAATATTTACATAGAACTTTAAGTTTTTCACCTCCATCTATGTTCTTTCATTTGATCCTTGCAACACCCCTGGGATATAGGTACTATAACCCACATTTTACACAGATGAGGAAACAGAGGCACAGAAAGAATGAATGACTTGCCCATGAGTACACAGCTAATAAGTATCAGAGTTCAGATCAGAAGTCAGGTCTTCCCAACTCCAAGTCTTTTGCTCTATTCATGGATCCACCTAGTTTCTCATAAACTGCTTTCTTATAAGGTGATCCCTCTCTCAGGAATAACTGCATCTTTCTAAGATGCTATTGGACTTGGGCAGCTCAGTGGACAGAATACCAGGGCTAGAGTCAGAAAGACTCATCTTTTGGGTTCAAATATGGTCTCAGACATTTATTAGCTGTGTGACCCTGGGCAAGGAAATGGCAAATAACTGCAGTATCTTTGCCAAGAAAATTCTAAATGGCCTCATGACTGAATAAAAACTGAACTACAACGGAAAGACACTCAAAGATTTTTGCCAAGACTAAGGAACAAATCTCTGCCAGTGAATTTCAGGCACTAGACCTTTCAGAGAAAACTATATTATCTTGATTACACACATTGGCTAACCAAGACCCCAAACTTAAGATGTTTTACTTGGAAATAAAATTGAAGGGAAGAATTCATGGCTCTCTTCAAGTATAGGCCTAGAAAAGCTGGCATGGAAGAATTATGAATCTGTGTAGCTCCAGAGAGGAAAACCTAGGACCAATAGGACATTAAAGGAAGGTTCTGGCTCATTAGAAAGAAAAACCAACAATTTAGAGACCCAAAGGGAAAGCAACTGACCTGTGAGATAGTAAGTGAGCTTCTCCATCATTGGGAGTGTCCACATAGATAATGAATGACTGTCAGGGTTGTTATCCTTAATGAATCACAGAATTTGAGAGATGGAAGGAACTACCATGGTCATCTAATCCAACCCATACACCAAAAGATTCTCTACTATAACACACTTGGTAAGTGATCATCAAACCTCTTCCTCCAAGCAGGGGGAACCCACTGACTCTCAGGGTACCCAATTATATCTTTTGACAGTTCTAAAATCTAAGGAATTTCCCCCCCCCCCCTCATGTTGTCTAAAATGAACTCTTTATAATTACCATACATTGCTCCAGGTTTTACCTTTTGAGGCCAAACAAAAGAAGTCCAATCCTTCCTCAATATGGCAATTCTTCAAATACTATCTTGCTAGAACTCCAGGGCTGGAGTCAGGAAGACCTATGTTCAAATCTAGCCTCACATACTGATTGTGTGTGTGTGGTATTATAGAATGATGTCATTGTTCAGTCATTTTTTCAGTTTTATCTGACTCTTCTTGACCTCTTTTGGGATTTTCTTGGTAAAGATACTGAAGTGGTTTGCCATTTTCTTTTCCAGCTCATTTTACATACGAGGAACTGAGGTAAACAGGGTTAAGTACCATGCCCAGTGTCACACAACTAGTGTCTGAGGGTAGATTAAAACTCACAAAGAAGAGTCTTCTTGAGTCCAGTTCTGGTACTCTATCCATACCAACATCTAGCTGTCCTACATCAGATACAGGGTAGCTATTTATTTCTCCATACCAAAAGAAATATACTTAAAACACAAAAGACATAAGCACAATGACAATGGCTTAAAATATGAGATGGTAAGTAATAACTTTTATTATACTCTCCTAGAAGGATTACATTTAAAAATTTTAAACATGAACTACTTAGAATTTCTAAACAGTCATTTGACCTTCACTTCAGTTCAGTACTTTTAAAACAATACCTCTACGGTCCATATCTTAAGTGCATGGCATGGTCTCATCTTTCTGATGATGGTCATCTTCTCTGATAACAATGTGGTTGCAGAAAATTCCTGCTTCCAGTCAGTTCTGCCCAAGGATGCTAAGAACTGCCAAACTCCTAAGGATACCATTCCTGGAAATTCAATGCTCCTGGTAATCATTTGGTCTCTTGTTTTCAGGGAAAGGTACATAAAGAACATATAGCCAGGCACTCAAAGCATAGTCTCAGATTCATCTAGGTCAGCATATGTGTTCTCAATGCAATATGTGAGCAACTATCATTCTGAACTCCTCAATCTCCCTCACTTCACATATCCAATTAATTAACAAATCTTATCATTCCTACCTTTAAAGCATCCCTCATCTTAAAGCATCCCTCATCTATGTCTCTATACTCATACAATCACCATTCTAGTTTAGACCTTGATCATGTCTTGTCTGGACTATTGTTATAATCTTCTAATTGGTCTCCCTGAGACATTTCTTCCCATTTCAGTCTCTCCTCCATTCAGTTGCCAAGGTAATTTATCAGAAGTGCAGTTCTCACCATGTCACCCTACTCAGTGAGTTCCAATGGCTCCTTATCCATGATCAAATATAAACTCCTCTGTTTGACATTTAAAACATATCTTCATGACCTGGCCCTTTCCTTCCTTTCCAGTCTTCTTACAATTTCCTCTAATACACATCTTTCTGATCTAGTCATTCTGGCCCATTTGCTGATCCTTAAAGATGATTCTCTATGTCTCATCTCCTTACCTTTGTACAGAGCTTCCTCCATTTAAGCTCTGCCTCCTCACCTCTACCTCTTAGTTTCTCGGGTTTCTTTCAAGACTCAACCTAATCTCATCTTTAGATCTCTTCCCCACTCTGGTTTCTAGTGCTTTCCTCCCTCAGGTTGTTTTTGTTCAATTGTATATGACTCTTCATGACCCCATCGACCATAGCATACCAGATCTTTCTGTCTGCCATTATCTCAGATTGCCCAAGCTCATGTCCATTTTTATTATGACATTATCTATCTATCTCATCCTCTCCCCCTTTCCTTTTGCCTTAAATCTTTCCCAACATCAGGTTCTTTTCCAATGAGTCTTGTCTTCTCATTTTGTGCCCAAAATATTTAAGCTTCAGCTCCAGTGTTTGACCTTCCAGTGCATAGTATGAGTAAATTTTGTTAAGTATTGACTGATTTAATCTCTTTGCTGTACAAGGGACTTTCAAAAGTCTTCTCTAGCATCACAATTCTGGAACTCCCTCAGTGTATCTCTTCAATTCTGCAAATATCTTATATGTACCTAATTATTTACATGCTATCTCTCCCCAGCAGAATTTAAAGTCTTTGAAGGCAGAATCTGTTTTTGCCATTTGTGAGCATACCTAGTGCACAATGTTGGAATGTAGTAAACTTTTTTTTAAACCCTTATCTTCAATCTTAGAATTAATACTAAGGATAGATTTTAAGGCAAAAGAGTAGTAAGGTGTAGGTTTTTGGTATTAAGTAATTTGTCCAGGGTCACACAGCTAGGAAGTGTCTAAGGTCATATTTGAACCCAGGGCCTCCTCTCTAGGTCTGGATTTCTATGAACTGAACCACATACTTGCCCCTTTAGTAAACTTTTAATCAAAACTTAAAGACCATCTTCAGAGGATGATAGGGAAGTACCTCCCTCTGCCTCAGGAGAAGCCCAAGAGAGGCTTGGCAGGTGGGAAAATAGAAAATCTTACAAAATGGAGTTAATCCTACTTATTGTAATTCTTACCCTCATTATAATTGGGGGTAATTGAGAGGGAATAACAACCATACTCATTCTGGCATAGAATCCTATCTTACCCTGTAGAAAAGTAGGAGGGTAATAAGACAAGAAGGAAAGGGGAAGTAGAGGATGGTGATTCAAAGCAAATCACTTGTGAGGAAATAGCAGATAAAAAGGGGAAAATAAGATGGGGGGGAATATGAAGTTGGTAATCATATTTGTGAATGTGAATGGGATGAACTCACTCATAAAATGGAAGCAGATAGTGGAGTGGATTAGAAACCAGAATCCTATGATATGTTGTTTATAAGAAACACATTTGAGGCAGAGAGATATACACAGACTAAGCTAAGGGGCTAGAGCAGAATTTCTTCTGCATCATCTAAAGTTAAAAAAAAAGGACTAGTAGTAATCATGATCTCAGACAAAGCTAAAGCAAAAAATATACCTAATTAAAAGAGATAAGGAAGGAAATTATATCTTGCTAAAAAGTACCACAAATAATGAAGTAATATCAATACTAAACACATATGCACCAAATGGTGTAGTCTCCATGTTTTTAAAGGAGAAATTAAATGAGCTTAAGGAGGAAATAGTATATCTATGCTAGCAGGAGACTTCAACTTTTCTCTCTTAGAACTGGACAAATCAAACCAAAAAAAAAATAAGAAAAAAGTGAAGGAAGTGAATGAAATTTTAGAAAAATTAAAACAGATCTCTGGAGAAAATTGAATGGGAATAGAAAGGAATATATCATCTTTTCATCAATATATGGCACTTATACAAATATTGACCATGTATTAGGGCATAAAAACTTCACAAATGCAGAAAAACAGAAATAATAAATGCATCCTTCTTAGATTGTAACACAATTAAAATTATAATCAATACAGGTCCATGAAAGAACAAATAAAAAACTAATGGGAAACAATAATCTGCTGCCAAAAAAGGGGTGTCAAAGAACAAATTATAGGGACAATCAGTGATTTCATTAAGGAGACTGATGATAAGGAGATGATGTATCAAAATTTAAGTGATTCAACCAAAACAGGACTTAGGGGAATATCTCATCAGTAAGATGGAGAAAAAGCAGATCAGTGAATTGGAATGCAACTAAAAAACTAGAAAGAGAACAAATTAAAAATACCCAATTAAAGAGTAAATTGGAAATCCTAAAAATCAAAGGAGAAATTAACAAAACTGAAAGCAAGAGATCCACTGAACTTCTTTATATAAGACAAGGAGTTGGTTTTACAAAAACAACAAAAAATAAAATAGAACACTGGTTAATTTGATTAAAAAAATAAAGAAGATAATTAAATAATCACTACAAAAAATGAAAAGAATGAATTCACCAGCAATGAAGAGAAAATTAAAGCAATCATTAAGAGCTATTTTGCCCAATTATATGCCAATAAATCTGACAATCTAAATGAAATGGATGAATATTCATAAAAATACAAGTTGCCTAGATTAACAAAATAGGAAATAGAATACTTAATCCTATCTCAGAAAAAGAAATTGAACAAGCCATCTATGAACTCCCTAAGAAAAAAGTTCCCAGGGCCAGATGGACTCTTAAGTGAAATTTTTTTTAAACCCTTACCTTCCATCTTAGAGTCAACCAATGTGTATTGGTTCTAAGGCAGAAGAGTGGTAAGGGCTAAGCAATGGAAATTTAGTGATTTGCCCAGGGTCACACAGCTAGGAAGTGTCTGAGGCCAGATTTGAATTCAGGACCTCCTATTTCTAGGCCTCGTTTTCAATCTCCCCAGCCATGCAGCTGCCTCCTCACAAGTGAATTGTATCAAACATTTAAAGACCAAATCATCCCAATGCTATATAAACTATTTGGAAAAATAGGCAGAGCAAGACTTTAAATTATTTTTATAATACAAATATGGTGCTGTTACCTAAACCAAGAAGAGCAAAAACAAAGAAAGGAGATTATAGACCAATTTCATTAATAAATATAAATGCATAAGTTTTAAATAAGATACTATCAAGGAGACTACAGCAATATATCACAAAGATCATTCATTATGAGCAGGTGAGATTTATGTGAGGAATGCAAGATTGGTTTAACTTTAGGAAAACTATCAGCCTTGTTGACAGTGTCAGTAACCAAATTAACAGAAATCACATGATTATCTCAATAGATGCAGAAAAAGTCTTTGACAAAATGCAGCACTCATTCCTGTTAAAAACACTAGAAAGCACATGAATAAATGGTCCATTCCTTAAAATAATAAGTAGTATCTACCTAAAACCATTAGAAAATATCATTTATAATGGGGATGTTAGAAGCCTTTCCGATAAAATCAGGGGTGAAGCAAGGAGGCCCATTATCACCACTATAATTTAATATTATACTAAAAATGCTAGCTTTAGCAAAAAGAAAAGAAAAAGAAATTAAAGGAATTAAAATAGGCAATGAGGAAACTAAATAATCACTCTTTGCAGTGATATTATTATATACTTAGAGAAACCTAGAGAATCAACTAAAAAATAATTGAAATAATTAATTACTTTAGCAAAATTGTAGAATACAAAATAAACTCACATAAATCATCAGCATTTCTGCATATTACCAACAAAGTTCAGCAGCAAGAGATGAAGAAATTCCATTTAAAATAACTCTAGACAACAGAATTTAGTTGCTAAGGCAAAACATAGGAATTATATGAATGTGATAATAAAACATTTTTCATAGAAATAAAGCCAGATCTAAAAAACTGAAAAAAAAATATTAGTTGTTCATGGGTAGGCTAAGCTAATATAATAAAAATGATAATTCAACCTAAATTAATTTACTTATTCAGTGCCATACTGATCAAACCACCAAATAAATATTTTATAGAATTAGAAAAAATAATAACAAAATTCATCTGGAAGAACAAAAGGGCAGGAATACCAAAGGAATTAATGAAAAAAAGGAAGTTGGCCTAGTAGTACCAGATCTCAAATTGTACTATAAAACAGTAATCATCAAAAGAGTCTGGTACTAGCTAAGAAATAGAATAGTGGATCAACAGAATAGATTAAATACATAATATACAGGGGTAAATGATCTTAGCATCCTAGTGTTTGATAAACCCCCAAACCCCAAATTTTGGGATAAGAACTCACTGTTGAACAAAAACTGTGAAACCTGGAAAACAGTATGGCTGAAACTAGGTATAGACCAATATCTCACACCCTCTGCCAAGATAAGGGCAAAATTGTTACATGATTTAGATATAATGAGTGATACCATAAGTAAAGTAAGAGAACATAGAATAGTTTACCTGGCAGATGTATGGAGAAAGGAAGAATTTATAACCAAACAAGAGATAGAGAGTATTATAAGATATAAAATGAATAACTTTGATTATGTTAAATTAAAAAGATTTTGTATGAGCTAAACCAATGTAACAAAGATTAGAAGGGAAACAACAAACTGGGAAAAAAATTTTATAACAAATTTCTCTGATAAAGGTCTCATTTCCCAAATTTATAGAGAACTAAGTCAAATGTAGGAGGATACAAGTCATTCCCCAGTTGACAAATGGTCAAAGGTTACGAACAAGCAATTTTCAGATGAAGAAATTAAAGCTATCAGTAATCATATGAAAAAAATGCTCTATCTTATTCTTGATTAGAAAAATGCAAATTAAAACAATGCTGAGGCACTTCCTCATACATATCAAATTGGCCAATATGACAGTAAAGGAAAGTAATAAATGTTGAAGAGGATATAATAAAGTTGGAACACAAATACATTGTTGGTGGACTTGTGAACTGATTCAACCATTGTAGGGGAATTTGGATCTTTGCCCAAAAGACTATAAAATTGTGCGTGCCCTTTGATCCAGTATGGTGATAGAATGCTATTATTCTATAAGAGATGATAAGCAAGATGATTTCAGAAAAAGCTGGAAAGATCTGAGGGAACTGAAGCAGAGTGAAATAAGCAGAAATAGGAGAATATTTTACATGGTGACAGCAATATTGCATGATGACCAATTGTGAAAGACTTAGCTACTCTCAGCAATACAATGATCTGTGACAATTCATGTTATCCACCTCTGGAGAAAGAACTGTTGGAGTCAGATGCAGATCAAAGCATACTATCTTTCACATTAGTTCATTTATGGTTTTATTTTGGGATTTTGGTTTTACAACAATACCGATATGGAAGTATTTTTGCATGATATCATGCAAAAATACTTCCATATCAGTATATATATATATGTGTATATATATATATATACCAGATACCAACTCTGAGAGGGGGAAGGGAAGGAAGAAGGGAGACAATTTGGATCTTATTATTTCAGAAACTGAATGTTAAAAATTGTTATTACTTGTAATTGAGAAAATAAAATATCTTTGATTTTAAAAAAGTCCACTTACTGTGTGGGCTCTTGTTCCTGGCTCAGGGTCAAACTTCTTTCATGTAGAGCCCTGTACCCCTCCCTAAACATGGGAATGGCAGTATAACTAAATGGAAGATTCTGCTTATATATATTCTTTAATAAAGATCCTTTCCTCAATGGGGCTAAAGTGTATGCTCCAATGGGACCATTTCAATTATATTGATATTCTTGAAGCCCGGATCTGACCATGTCACTCTTCTTGTTCAAAAATCTTCAGGGACTCATTTTAGGATCCTCTTTTGGGCAGATAAAGCTCTTTACAACTTGCCTTCAAAATAACTTTGCAGCATTATTATAGATTATTATTACTACAGATTACACTCTGTGCTTCTTGCTGTTCCTTCTTGCTTGGAATATACTCCTTCAGCTCTTCCTTAGAGTCCATAATCTCCTTCATAGTTAAGCTCAAATGTTCCCTCTTACATGAGGGCTTTCCTGATTCTCCCAGCTGCTAATATCTTCCCCCATCCTTCAAATTACTTTATATATATATGTATACATACATATATATATATATATATGATATGTACTATCATACTTTTTTTTAAACCCTTAACTTCTGTGCATTGGCTCTTAGGTGGAAGAGTGGTAAGGGTGGGCAATGGGGGTCAAGTGACTTGCCCAGGGTCACACAGCTGGGAAATGTCTGAGGCCGGGTTTGAACCTAGGACCTCCCATCTCTAGGCCTGATTCTCAATCCACTGAGCTACCCAGCTGCCCCCTGTACTTTCATACTTTTATGTGCATGTAAATTTCCTATATAATGGAACTTTGAGGCACTGTTTTGCTTTTGTTTTTGTATGTCTGTTGTCTGCTACATATTGTGTATTTTGTAAATACTTGTTGATTGACTGATTAAACCCAGTCATAGCTGCTCTATGTGAAGGAACTAAAGTCTTTTACTTGGAAATACCATGATAGCTTGTAGAGGAAAGAGTTTTAGCTAGATGAGCCTACTTGAAGACTCTGAAATCATGTAGCCTATTTGTGTCCTTTTATAAGACCAGCTATAGTCACTGACAGCTTTTTAACACTTTTCAAATGTGCTTCTATTTATTCTTTATTTTTTGCAAATGGTTTATGTTTGTTTCTACCTTCATAATATCTTTTGCATAGTCTCCCTCTTCTTCTTCTCCGACACTGCCACCACACCCTGATGTGAAGCTTCATCACCTTGTGCCTGGTGGCTGTTCCCCCTTCCTCAAACCTCACTCCATTCCAGCCTACGTCTTCAGACGTAGATGTTAAATTCATCTTTCTAAAGTTCAGTTCTTAACATGATAGTCTCCTATTCAATTAACTTCAGTGGTTCCCTTTTGGTTCTGGGACCAAATGTAAAATCCTTTGTTTGCATCCAGAGACCCTTCAAAAACCACCCCTCCTCTTGCTTCCCCAGTCTTCTATCCTTCCCCTGCTACTGCCATGAACACACATGCTCTAATCCAGCGATGTTGGCCTCTTTCCTTGCACAAGACTTTCCTTCTCCTGACCCAGAATTTTCACTGGCTGTCCCTCTGCCTTGAACTGTCTTTCTTTTCATCTCTACCTTCTAACTTCTTTATTTTTCAGTCTTAGTTAAATCAAATTTTAGTTCCATATTCTGAAAGAAACCTTTCCTGTTCTTTAATTTTAGTGTCATCCTTCTGAGACTACCCACAATTTTCCATATATATATATATATATATATGTTGTTTTTTTTTTGTTATATGGTTGTTTGTATGTTGTCTCCCTCATTCAATTGTCAGTCAGTCAATAAATGCTTATTAAGTGCCTACTGTGTGCTAGATGCCAGAGATACAAAAAGAAGCAAAAGACAGTTCTTGTCATTGAGAGCTCACAATCTAATAGTGGAGACAAGCAAACAAATAAGGTATAGAGAGGATTAATAGGAAATAATTAACAGAGGGAAGGCACTAGAATTAAGAGGGATTGGGAAAGTCTGTAGAAGCCTGTAGAAGATTAGATTTTTAGTTGAGACTTGAAGGAAGTGAAGGAAGCTGCTAGGCAGAGATAAGGAATGAGAACATTCCAGGAATGGGGGACACCCAGAGGAAATGCTCAGAGCTGAAAGATGGAGTTTCTTGTACATGGAACAGTCAGGAGGCGGGTGTCCCTGAATTGAAGAGTATACCTTGGAAAATGTGGTGTAAGAACACTGGAAAATTGGGATAGAATTAGGTTATGTAGGGCTTTATTAGTAGGGGGATGACATGATAAGACCCGTGCTTTAGGAAAATCACCTTAAATGCTAAATGAAGGATGGATTAGAATCAAGAAACATTTAAGTCAGGCAGACCTGTAAGGGTTTTTCTCCCCCGAAAATGGCATATTGTTTTAAGTTCCATTTGAACATTGTATATTACACTGGAATCAGATAAGACCTATTTCTCATTTTAGAACTTATAGTCAACTTTCAGTTATCTATGCCAGTAGAAGGGAATTGTGGCATAGATAATTAAAAACAACAATAGCAATGACACTGGAGAGGCCAACAATTTCTTTCATTTGGCTGTGGAATTATTTTTTTCCCCAGAATTCTATATATATTCCATTCTATAAATGTATTCCAGCATATAATACTATACTAGGGGAGTGGCAGTGGTGGAAGAGAGAAGGGGGTACATTTGGGAGATGTTGCAAAGGTGAATTTGTCAGGCTCTGGCAACAGAATGGATATGGGGTGGGAGGCAATGAGAGATGATAAAAAATCCTGGATGACTCCTAGGTTCTGAGCCAGAGGGACTGGGAGGATATTGTTATTCTGTATAATAATAGGAAAGGGAGGAGGGGAAAAAGTTTTGGGAAAAGACAATGAATTTTGTTTCAGACATACAGTATTAAGTTTAAGATGTCTACTGGACATCCAGTTGGAGATGTCTGAAAGTTAAAGGTGTGAAACTGGAGGTTAGTGGAAAGGTAAGGGCAGGAGAAGTAGATTTGAAAATCATTAGCATAGAGATGATGATTGGATCAATGAGAGCTAATGAGATCACTGCATGAACTAACATAGAGAAGAGAAAGGGGAATAGAGTCCTGTTAGATACCCACAATAAGTGGATATGGTCTAGATGAAGATCTAGCAAAAGAGACGGAAATGGAGATGTCTGAGAGACAAGACAAGAACCAGTAGCATCCTAAAAACCTGAAAAGAAGAAAATATATAGGAAAGGAAGATGTTCAACACTGTCAAAGGCTATGGAGGTCAGAATGAAGCCTGAGAAAAGGCCACTGGATTTGACAATTTAAGAAGGTAATTCTGGAGATTGGTAAGAGATCATTGGTAACTTTGGAGAGAGCAGTTTCAGTGGAATGCTGAGATCAGAAGTCAGATTGTAAGGGGTTAATAAGTAAGTGAGAGGAGAGAAAGTGGAGGCAGCCTTTGTAGACAGCCTTCTAAGGAGATTAGTCATAAAAAGTAGGAGAGATAAGGGACAATAATAGGGATGAGTGTATCAAGTAAGTGTTTTGGGAAGAAGAGAGAGACAGGGACTTGTTTGTAGGTAGTAGGGAAGGAGACCATAGATGTGCAAAGTGAGAATGAGGTTGATAGAAGAAATAATGTTAGAGGAGACAGGATGGAATGGGATCCACCAGTGCATCTGGAGAGATCTGCCTCATAGAGGGAGAGGAGGACCACCTCTTCATGTGAGACAAGGGAGAAAGAGCACCATGCCTTGGAGCAAAGTGGTTCAGTTGTATCTGACTATTTACTGTCCTTGGGGTTTTCTTGGCAAGGACACTGGGGTGCTTCAGCCATTTCCTTTTCCAGTGGATTAAGGCAAACAGAGGTTAGGTGATTTGCCCAATGTCACACAGCTAGTAAGTGCTTGAGTTTAGATCTGAACTCATGTTTTCTTGATGTTAGTCCCAGTGCTCTACCTATTGGCCTAGGCACTTACTAAAATCCTTGTTGACTGACTGATTTCTGTGGTTTAATCCATTTAATGTATTATCAAGAACCATTCCAACTATTATCACTCTGCTGTTAGCGATTAAAGCCAAAGTCATCAATGTAAGTAAATGTTTAAAAATAGCATAGTTGTGAGTGCAAAATGGATAAAAATACTTTTTGTATTTCAAATTCAAATATAAATGTTATAGAATTGTTCCCATCATTGCTCCTATCCATTAATCCAATTTAGAGTTGACTCAATTTATACAGGAGCCTTATACCAATTATTGATGGTTTTTAAAATTAGTCTCATTGTTTAAAGGCAGTGACAGCTTATACAACAACCATATTTGAAGGTTCTTTCATTCAAAATTGAAAGACATTCACACAAAATGAAGTTTTTTTGAAGTTCAAAAAAACTTGAATTAAAGTTGATAACTTAGTAATGGAAGGTTCAGGAGGGAATGACTTCTAACCTGACTCAATACATTCATTTATATAAATTACATATATATGTATACATACATAATAACATGTAACTATATTTAAATATAAATACATTCACTTATGTAAATGAATTGATGCATCATAGTATCTCCCTGGCATTCTTACTTTGGGGAGTGGGATGGTGGGAGGCAATAAGGAGACATAAGTTCTAATCCTAGCTCTTTTTTTTTTTTTTTTTAAACCCTTACCTTCTGTCCTGAAATCAATATTGACTAATTCTGCTGCCACCAGGGAGGAATACTGCATAATGTTCAAAGAGGTAGCTAGGTGGAGGAATGAACAGAGCACCTGATCTGGAGTCAGGAAGACTGTAGCAATCCAGGTATACATTAATTGTGATATTATTTTAAAGTGCTCAAAAACCGACTCTTGTATGGCTAATGATTGATTTCTGGAATCTTGAGTTAAATTGAACCTCAACCTGGCCAAATTCCTAGCCCTTCCCTAAGGCTACACTCCAGAAGACTGGTCAGCTATCTCAGTCTCCTTACTTTACCTATAATGATCAATTAACATATGTATCAAACATCCACCATATCAGCTCCTGATCCAGGTGTTAGCTCTACCTATTGTTTTAGTTCTTATCTCCTGATGATTACCTCATAATGTTAATGTATCACTAGGCTCTCCCCTTCCCCCAATATGGTTGTTACCCCAATAAAAATATGACAGTTGAGGAAAAAGCTCTGAACCATCTAAGCTCTTGACCATCAGAGCTTACTCGCCATCTGTCTACCTTATGCCAGAACTTTCTTTGTCTGTGTGTCTTTATTCTCGCCTTATGTTTTCTTTCCATTAATCCTTAACCCTTAACCCATTTTCACTCAGTCCTTGGTTCCCCTTTCTGAGTGTCTAGGAATTTTTGTGGAGCTGCTGGATGGCTTCAAAGACTTGAGTTCAAATCAGACTAGCATCTGACCCTTAAAAGCTGGATGACCATGCAAAGTCACTTTAACCTTTCCTAGTTTCAGTTTCCTTATCTATAAAATAGTGATAATAGTAGCACCTATCTTAAAGGGTTGTTTGGGGATCAGATGAGATAACATCTATATAATGCTTTGTAAACCCTAAAATACAATATAGTAATATCGGTTTAGTTTTACTGATTTTTTTAAACATTTATTAATATTCATTTTTAACATGGTTACATGATTCATGCTCCTACTTTCCCCTTCACCCCCGCCCCCCGCACTCCCCCCACCCATGGCTGATGCACATTTCCACTGGTTTTATCATGTGTCATTGATCCAGACCTATTTCCAAATTGTTGTTAGTTGCATTGGTGTGGTAGTTTCGAGTCTACATCCCCAATCATGTCCACCCCAACCCATGCGTTCAAGCAGTTGTTTTTCTTATATGTTTCCTCTCCTGCAGTCCTTCCTCTGAATGTGGGTAGCGTTCTTTACCATAAATCCCTCAGAGCTGTCCTGTGTCATTGCATTGCTGCTGGTACAGAAGTCCATTGCATTCGATTTTACCATAGTATATAAGTCTCTGTGTACAATGTTCTTCTGGCTCTGCTCCTTTCACTCTGCATCAGTTCCTGGAGATCTTTCCAGTTCACATGGAATTCCTCCAGTTTAGTATTCCTTTGAGCACAATAGTATTCCATCACCAGCATATACCACAATTTGTTCAGCCATTCCCCAATTGAAGGACATACCCTCCTTTTCCAGTTCTTTGCCACCACGAAAAGCATAGCTATAAATATTTTTTTTACTGATTTTTTATGGTTCTTTTTATTAAAAAAATATATTGTTTGTAATCTCTTAAGATGTCTTTCTGAGTAGAGAGGATTGGGGTAGAAAAATGAGAAAATCTGCTCAATGTAAAAATAAGAGATTCAATAAAATATACTTTTAAAAAGCCCCAAGCAAATAGAGACAAATAGCTGACCTAGACAGTCTTTCTTCTATTTGATCTCTGTACTGGACGTCTCACGATATCACCCATCATGCCCCTGACCCTGACATCCAAAATGAAGGAACAATGACTGGACATCCTCACAACTTTGGAAAAAAGCAAACACACTTCACAGACATATATCTGCCTCTGTTATGGTTTGTCTGGTGTTAACAATGTCATGAATTAAAGCAGTATCTATAGTTACATCTTTCAATGAATTTGGTATGATTTTGACTTAGCTGGAGAAAATGCCTTTTAGGTGACATTTAAAAAAATGAATCTAATGCTTTAAAAAAATCATCAACAGAAGAATAAGCAGAATTGGAACTTGTATTCTCTGTACCCCTCAACTATGTGACCAGGAAAGGATGGTTCACTGCAGAAGAATTGTTTGGGAAAATCTCTTTCTCTCCTTCTTATCCTTTCATCATTGTGATTGTTAGCAGAGATAAAGAGCTTTGCAAACATTAAAGAGCTCTGTAAATGCAAGTTATTATTATTGTTTCCTGTGAATTGTCCTCAAATGCAGTTTAAATAAATGGAAGAATATTTTTATGCCAAATATGTATGATTAAGTTCATGTTGAATATGTCATTTATAGTTGAAATATTTTTCTTTTTAATGAAATCAACCATTTAACTAAAAGAAAACTAAAACTTAAATTGCACAATATTTTTATGCACAAGTTGTTTGACATCTATGGAGATTTGAAAGGGAAGAAAGGAAAGCTCATTTGTCATTGGGTGATTTGGACTTTTTACTCTCACCAACTGTCAAGTATACCTGTTTGAGATACTACCTGAGTATAAGGATATGTCTTACTCCTTACCAATTTACAGGGCAGTGAGCTTAACTGCTATTTCTTTCAAATTCTAGACTAGTTTAATAAATAAATGGTTAATGAACAACTAGGAAAGGAAGCCACTGGTTCTATTTTTTTTTTGTTTCTTTTCTTTTGTTGACAAGATTATTAAATTAAATAAATTTAAAGAGAGAAATGATGTAGATATAATTTAGTTTGATTTTAGCAAAGCATATGATGAAGTGAGTTATTTTTTTTAAGATGGATATATACTGGCTAAATAATGGTAAAATTAAATGGATTTAGAAGCAGGTGAATGGCTGGATGCAATGTTATTGCTCAGTATTGGGTTGGGAGGAAATCTTTGTGATGGGCAAAAAGGTGACAGATGTTCAACTCAAATAGAAGCTGAGGCCACTAAGCCCTTGTGAGCAGTGTGTTGACTTAGAAAACCACATATTAACATTATGTTCTATTATATTTTTTGTTAAATATTTCCTAATTGTATTTCTATTTGGTTTGGGCTGTACTGGAATGTTTTAGGACTCAGTGTGGCCTGTAGTCTTGATACCTTTGTTTTAACAAGTCTGTACTTAGTACTGTACAGTTTACCATTCTTATCAATAACTTGGATAAAGACAGAGATATTATGCTTGTCGGATTTTAGATGACATATGAAATTAGGAGAGACATACTAGAAGTCAGGATCCAAAATAAGTTAACAGGATAGCACATAGGGCTGAATCGAATAAGATGGTATTTAATAGATATAAGTATAAAATCTTATACAAATTTTAAAAAATCTATTTCATAGGTTCAAGCAGTTTGTCTAGAAAATGATTTGGGGTCCTGGGTTCAAATTAGACCTCACACACTTCCTAGCTGTGTGACCCTGGACAAGATATTTCACTCCAATTGCCCAATCCTTACCACTCTTCTGCCCTGGGACTGATACTTAGTATTGATTCTAAGACAGAAGGTAAGGATTATGTTTTTAAAAAGAAAGAAAACGACGTAGGAGATTTGGTGAACTGCTAGCTCAATATAGGTTAACACTGTGATATGACAACTGAAAAAGCTATATTAGACTTGAATTACATTAATATAGAGATTCCAGGAATAGCATTTTTATGAGACTGATCTTTCTTACTTCTTATTCTTCCTGTATGACCACTCCTCAGTTTGTTTTCTGGCTAATCATCTATATCACATCCCTAAAATGTGAGTATACCCTAAGGTTATGTCCATATCTGCTTTCTCTCTCTCTCTCTCTCTCTCTCTCTCTCTCTCTCTCTCTCTCTCTCTCTCTCTCTGTCTCTGTCTCTCTCTGTCTCTCTCTCTCTCTCTCTCTCTGTCTCTGTCTCTCTCTGTCTCTCTGTCTCTCTCCTTCTCTCTCTCTCTCTTATCAAAGATTCTCTTTTGGAGAACTTGTCAGCTCACATGGGGTTTAGTTATCACCTCTAAACTGATGCCTTCTGGATCTACACATCCAGCTCTAGCCTCTCACCTGATTTGCATTCCCTCATCACCTATTGGACATTTCCAACTGGATTTTTACAGGAATCTCAAACTTAATATTCCAAAACAGAAACCACAATTTTCCTACAAAAACTCATCCCTCTTCCTAACTTCCCTACTTCTGTTGAGGACACTGCCATTCTTCTGGGAACCCAACTTTGCAGCCTGGGAATCATCTTTGACTCCTCATCTCTCACCCATCTCACAATCAGTTGCCAAATCTGGTCATTTCTATCTTCACAGTAATTCTGGTACTTATCTCCTCTTCCACCAACCAGTTTAAGAAATGGGCAAGAAACAATGAATATTATTAAATACTGCCTATGTACACCTGACACTTTGCCCAGCACTGGTGATATAAATATAAACAAAACCAAAAGATACTACTTGCTCTTATGCACCTCCTATTCTAATGGGGGAAGACGTGTAAAAAGGTGCTGAAAAGCAGGGATGAGAGTTGGAAGGGAGAAAAGGACCTGTTCCAGAGAGGCAAAGTTGCAGAGAGTCAGAAGCACAAGGGAGAGTGAGTCATGGCCATCCTGAGCCCATCCACAAAATGAAAGTTCTGGAAAGCACTATCTTTTAAAAACTTTTTTGCCTTTACTTTCTGTCTTAGAATGGATACTTTTTTTAAAAACATGGAAAGAATGATATGAGATAAAAAACAGTGAAAAACAGTAGATCCAGGAGAACATTCTACACAGCCACAGAACTAATACTAGAAGCATAAACTGAGAATGTTACTTCTAGAAAATGAACAGAAAGATAAAACATGAAAGACAATTTATATGAACAGACTGGTCTCCATGATCATATCCTTTGTGAGGTGGGGAGGGTAGAGAGAGACTAGGACACTAGTGGAAGGAATCTGTTATGTAAATATTAAGAAAAGTAAGTTAAACGTATAGGAGATCTGTGATTTCATTTGGGTAATATGTTCTTTTTCTTTATATATAGAAATGCTTCTTTTGTTTGGATTTATAAATGTTTGGAATTTTAAAAAAGAATGGATACTAAGTATCAGTTCTGAGGCAGAAGAATGGTAAGGGCCAGGCAATAAAGGCTAAATGACTTGCCCAGGATCATACTGAAGTAAATTTGAACCCAGAACCTCCTGTCTCCAAATCTGACTTACTATGCACTGAATCACCTAGTTGCCCTTGGAAAGAATTATCCTCATAATAAGTCTCTGGCTCTCCTCTGCCACTGAAACATCCTAATGTATCATGCTCATCTCGTCACCTCATGCTTGAATTATTGCAACAGTCTAGTTTCCCTATTGCATATTTCTTCCAAATACAACCCATTTTCTGCTCAGTCTACAACCTGAGCTACAACACATCATTCCACATGTCTTCTTCCCCACTCCCACTTAATAAATTCTCTTCTAGGACTAGATATAAAGTTCTCTTTTGACTCATAAAGTTCTTCATAACTCGACCCACTTTCCAATATTCTTCCACTTTCTTCCCTCCCATGTACTCTGCAATCTGGTGACACTGGTGGTCTTGCTGCTCCTTGCACAGGACATTGCATCTTCCACCTCTCAGAATTTTCCTTGGCTATTCCCCATTTCTAGAATCCTCATCTCTACTTCCTGCCTTTCCTGGATTTCTTCAAGCTAAGGCCCTATCTTCTGCAAGAAGTCCTTCCTAGTGCCTTCCTCTGACACAACTCTGAATTTATCCTGTTCTTTCACAATGTGATGAACATGGAAATATGTATTATATGTTAATATACATATACTCTCTTATATTACTTGCTGTCTTGGAGAAGGGGAAAGAAACATTTTAAAATAATGAAATACTTTAAATTAGAGATTAGACACAAAAAACTAACATAATTTCAGCCAGATTTGTCAATTTTTAAGCTATGTTTGTACATAGTTGTTTACATATCATCTCCCTTCTTAGACTATGAGCTTCTTGAGAGCAGAGACTTTTTTTTGGGTGGTGGTGGTGGTGTTGGATGGTGGTGGTGGTGTTTGGAGCTTTCTTTGAATCTTCAATACTTTGCACTGTGCCTGGTCCTTAATAAATACCTGTTGACTGATTCAGACTATCTATTAATGATAGAGGAGTGAGATGGTGGAAGGAAGGGTCCAGGTACTGAGGAAAGGTCCTGGGAGGGAAGGCAACTGAGTCATGGTAGCAAAGTTCAGAGAGTCAGAAACACAGCAACAGGGGCCTGAAGCAAGGTAGGCTTGGACCAGTCCCCAATATGGAGACCCTGGAAGGAAGTCACCAAAGGGAACCAGCATGGTGGAGTAGTGTTCCAAAGTGAAACGATGCAGGGACTGAGGGAATCTCTAGGTGAAAAGGCAACTGAGTCATGGTAGTGAGAGTTAGAAGAGGAGCTAGCAATTTAGAACGGTGACCAAAAGGCCAGAAGGCCATGCATACCCTTTGACACAGCAATACCATTACTAGGTCTATATCTCAAAGAAATCAAAGATGGGGGAAAGAACCTAAAAATATTTCTAGCAGCTCTTTTTGTGGTGGCAAAGAACTGGAAACTGAAAGGATGTCCATCAACTGGGGAAAGGCTGAACAAATTATAGTAGGTGATGGTGATGGCATACTATTGAGCCATAAGAAATTATGAGCAAAATGATCACCAAAAACCCTGAAAAGACTTATCTGAAAAAATACCAACATTATAGATATACCTGAACATTAAACACAATAACAGCAATAATGTACAATGACCAAATGTGAATAAATTAACTATTATCAGCAATGTTAGGATTTAGGAAACTCCAGGATGCTCATGATAAAAAAGGCTATCTACTTCCATAGAAGAAACTCTTGGAGTCTGAATGCAGATTGAAGGATAGCATTAAAAAAAAACAAAATCCTTACCTTCTGTCTTAGAACCAATACTAAGTTTTGGTTCTAAGGCAGAAGAAGGGTAAGGGCTAGGCAATGGAGGTCAAGTGACTTACCCAGGGTCACATTGCTAGGAAGTGTCTGAGGCCAGATTAGAACTTAGGAGCTCCTGTCTCCAGGCCTACCTCTCTATTCACTGAACCACCTCATTGCCCCAAGGATAGAATTTTTCACTTTATTTCTTCCATGAATTTTTCTCTATTGTTAAGTGAGATGTGTAACCTTTCACAACATGATGAACATGGAAATATGTATTATGTGATAATACATATACTCTATTACATTACCTGCTGTATTGGAGAAGGAGGAAGAAACATTTTTAAAATAATGAAATACTTTTAATTAGAAATTAGTCACAAAAAACCTTTAAAATAATTTATAATTTCAGTCAGATTTAACGATTTTTAAAATACTATGTCTATCTGAAATGCACCTTGAGAGAATATACTTAAATTTTGTCAACTGTACCATTTAACTTCAATAGAAACTTTGTTTTTTCACATCTGATAAGAGAGAACATTGATCCCAAAATGTCAGAAAATGATTATTAAAAATTGTAAATTTAAATAAAAAAAGAAGAGCAGCTGGTAGAGAAATTAAAAGCTCTCATTCTCTCTCTCCAGAGCTATTGAAATAGGTACCTATTTAACCCCTGTGCCTCAATTTTCCCCTCTATCCTCTATAGAACTACCAAAGTGATTTTCCCAAATGCAGGTCTAACTATATCATTTCAGTACCCAATAAACTCCAGTGGTTTCCTATAACTTCAAAGATCAAATATAAACTCTTTTGTCTGGCACTGAAAGCCCTTTACAACCTAGCCCCAATTTATCTTTACAGCCTTATTACGCATCACTCCCATTTATACACATCATATTTCAGCTAAATTGACCACCTTACTTTTCCTCTTGCACGACACTAAATTTCCTGTCTCCATACCTTTGTCCCTTATGCCTTGAAGGCTCTCCCCATCTCATCACTACATTTTAAATCCAGAATTTAAATCCAGAAATTCCTTCAAGGCTTAGCTCAAGAGCTGTTTGAATCCTTTCCTGATCTTCCTTTTGCTAGTATCTTCACCCAAAGATACTTCCATCTACTTGTATCTATTTTGCTTACAGTTACAGAGGAGGGTTTTGTCTCCCCCAGCTCAATTACAAACAAATTGAAGGTATAGATTGCTTCCTTTTAGTCTTTCAATTCTGAAGCTAGCACAGTGTCTGATGGGTAGTAAGTGCTTAATGAATATTTGTGGATTTGGAGATAATTCCACTGTCTTTTACCCTGGTTAGACTCTATCTACTATTGAGATCTCTTCTGAACACCACATTTTAAGAAGGATGTAAATAAATTGGAAAACATCCAGAGGATGGCAGCAGTGATCATGAAGGGGCTTGATTTCATATCATATGAGGGTGAAGGCAAAGAAATAGAGAAATTTAAGCTGGAGAAGAGAAGACTCAGGAGTTCATAAATATTTTCTAAAATTTGAAGGACTGATGTGTGGAGGAGAACCAAATTGTATGTAAGTTGCAGAAGTAAATTTAGGCTTGAGGTAAGGAAAAGCTTCCTGAAATTTTGTTGTTTGGTCCTGTCCAACTCATGGTTTTCTTAGCAGAAATATTATAGTGGCTTATCATTTCCTTCTCCAGTTCATTTTACAGATAAGGAAACTGAGGCAAATAGGGTTAAGTGACTTGCCCAGTGTCACTTAGCTAGTAAGAGTCTGAGGCCAGATTCAAACTCATGAAGATGAGTATTCTTGATTCCAGGTCCAGCACTCTATTCACTGTGCCACCTTGCTGCTTCTCCTAAAATTTGAGCCAGACAAAAGGGGAAGGAGTTGTTTTCCAACAATGAGAATGAGAACCATCTACATATGGGATCAGGTGTATGCTGGCAAATGCTTTACAATCAGCTCTCTTGGGAAAAACAAAACAAAACAATATATTGATGGCACAGTTAAAAAAAAAAAGCACAGCACCTTTACCTTTTATCTCAGAAGCAATACTATATACTGGTTCTCAGGCAGAAGAGTGGTAAGAACTAAGCAAAGGAGGCCAAGTGGCTTGCCCTAGGGTAGTGATAGCAAACCTTTTAGAGACTGAGTGCCCAAACTGCAGCCCTCATACCACAAGTGAGCTTTACCCCAAACCGGGGAGGGAGGAAGTGCTCCCATTGGGCTGCTAGGCAAAGGGGAAAGTCATGTGAGAAATGTCCTCAAGCACCCATGGCGCTAGGGTTATACAGCTAGGAAGTATCTGAGGCTGAATTTGAACCCAGGATTTCCCATCTCTGGACCTTTCTCTCTATCCACTGAGCCACTTAACTGGTGCCCATGACACACTTTAAAGTTTAATCTGCACTATTGACATTTTTCTACTTTGCTTTCTTAAATCTAAAAGATTAAGTCAAATTCTGATTTGTAGTATTTAAGGACTTAAAAGGTGTATGCATGTATGTATATATGCATTATATATGGATATATGTATATGTATGTGTGCATGTATGTATGAGCCCATTTTGTCCTCTCCACAGCCTTGTGAAGTAGATACTATAATTATCTCCATTTTATAGATGAGGAAACTGAGACTTATTGAGTGATTTGGTCAGGGTATCTGAATCAGGATTTGAACTCAAGTTTTCGGGACTGCAGGCTCATTTCCTTTATTCACTGTACTCCCCAACTACTTAGGAATTGTTATTCATATTCTATCTCTTGTCTTTCTTTGGGAGAGGGAGGTGGAGACAGTAATAGTGTCCATGATTTCCCCCAGGCATTTGGCATCCCCCTCTTTTAGCAGTATCTTAAGAATCAGTGTGGTCATCCATTGGGTAAACAGACCTGAGTCCAGCTGCTCCCCTCACCTTTGTTTTAGGGCCATTTCTACTTTCATGTACCAAGTTGGGGACTGTGATGCATCAATTTACTTAATTCATGATAAAGGACTGAATCCCAGTTAAACTGGGAAGCCTTTAAAAAAGTGTGTCTTGATCTAACTCTTAAAGAAGCCAGAATCAGAAGAGAGAAAAGACAGGAAGGACATTCTCCAGAGAATGAGTTGGATATGCAAAAGCCTGGCTAGCAGTTTGCATTCCAATCTTCATGCAAAGTTTCTTATTGAATTTGAATACATTATTGCCTTTCTTCAGGCTATTTTATTTACCATAGCCAGGCCCCTTTCCTTTTAGAATTTCCTCCTTAATTTCCCAATCATCAATCCTGCTTTCTCCCTGATAGTTCCCAAATTTCCTCATGGTTCTTCAGCTTAGGGTCATAGCCCTTTAAATAATATTCCTTTATAATAAAAGCTATTCAATGCCAAGAATGAAACGGGGGATTAATTCCTCATCTCTACCTGGCATACTCCTATTTGTGCACCCCATTATCATGCTTGCTAGCCTAATGGTATTGCTGTTTCATACTTAGCTTGCTACCTATTTTGAAACCTGGGTTTAAATTAATGATGAGTGTCACTCTGCTTAACGCTATGGGAAATGGAAAAGCTCAAGACATCCTTATTACCCTCAAGTAGCTCAAAATCTTTTTTCTCTGCTATTTTTTGCTTAAAACCAGCCCTGCCTTCAATATAATCTAAAAATAGCCTTTTCTAAATTAATGGTTGTGGGAAAATGTTTAAGAAAAAACAAAGCAACCGAACAAAATACAGTTGAGCAAGGTAATGGGCATTAGTTAGGAGTGATGTTGCATGAATTTGGTGATTACAAAATAAAACATTCTAACAATTCCAATTGTAATCATAATAAATTCAGACCAATCAAAATTCATTAATATTAATATAAATACATTAAAATATATTTACAGTTTGTGGTACAGTTTGAAGTTTCTAAAAATGAATTTTGTTTTCATTTAGAGTGAACAAATGAACAAAACCTAACCTTTCTGATCAATAAGGTTTGTGCTAAAATTAGCACAATTATTTGGATCAAAGAAATAGCTACTTTGGCTTTAACAACTAAAATCATGATTTAAAACCAGAAGTCACCTTAGACATCATTAGTTCATTTTACAGGTGAAGGCGATGAGCCCACAGAGATGAAATAACAATGCCAGGATTACTTAGTGACAGTCTGGCCTTGAACCGGGAAATTTGTTGTTCGGTCATGATTGGCTCTTCATGACCCCATTTGGATTTTTCTGGCAAAGATAATGGAGTGGTTTACCATTTCCTTCTCTAGATAATTTTGCAGATAAGGAAACCGAAGTACACTGGGATAAGTGTCTGAGTCTGGATTTGAACTCAAGTCTTCTGGACTCTAGTTCAGAGTTCTATCCATTTTGCCACCTAATTGTCCATGGTAGAGGTGGGTTCCCCTAGAACTGATGGTGCCCTCCACAATAGTACCAACAGAGTACTCAGGAAAGGCTTACAAGACCAAAGAATGGCATTGTTGGGAGGTAGCTTTCTTTCTATTTACAGGGAGGAAGTATGATTGTATTCCCAGCTCCAAAAAAGAGGAGGAAAGTCCTTCAGAAGAGCTACAATGACCTGATGTTCTCTTCTCCTATGACATTCCCAGGAAGAAGGTCCTGGCTGGAAGGCCAGAGAAGAAAGACTAAGTTTATGGTAGCACAAGGAGATTCTTTAAATCAACCCTGGGACTGAGGCAGGTTGACTTGAGAGGTTAATGAACTTTTATCTGTCTTTACTGCAGCTGGTCTGATCCATGATGAGAACCAGTGACCATGTAGGAAGTATCTGTCTTCGTCTTCATCATAGCCCTCGTGTTCCTAATTCTCCTGGTCAAGGTCACTTCTTTACATTAGAAGACTCACCATGACCTATAAAGAACTGGCATTAGCCATGACATAGAATAGATTGTTTAGATCCAGGGCTTGGTCTTTCTGAGGAAGGAAGAGAAGCCTATGGACGAGGGCAGTGAGACCAAACCTTTTAGAGACTGTGTCTAAACTGCATCCTCATGCTACATGTGAGCTGTCCCCTTACCCCAGACATGGGAAGGAGGAAGCATTCCCATTGGGCTGATGGGCAGAGGGGCAGGTGATGTCCTCAGGTGAGCTGGAGATGGGGGAAGTGAGCAGGGCCCTCTAGCACATGTGCCATAGATTCACCAACATGGGTCTAGGGGGTTTATTCTCCCATATTCAGCCATTCATCAAGGAGTCATTTCATTATTTGTTATCTCTGATTCTGGTTTTGGTATCTTTTCCTCTTTTCATGTTGCCTAAGGTAGGCTTATTGAATGCCAAAACTGAGGTTGTCCAGTAACAGCTCTAAAGTTATTTAAATAGCAGAGGATCTTCTATAAGACCAGAGGATAGAATGCCAGGTTTTCAGTCAGGAAGACTCGTCTCCTTGAGTTCAAATCTGCTCTAAGACATTTATTATCTGTATGCCACTGGGCAAATCTTTTAACCCTGTTTGCCTCAGTCCTTAACTGTAAAATGAGCTGGAGAAGGAAATGGTAAACCACTCCAGTATCTTTGCCAAGAAAACCCCAAATGGAATCATAAAGAATCAACCATGACTGAAAAACAACTGAACACCAGTTCACACTGGAGAGCAGTGGGAACAAAATTCTAAACCTCTCCCTAAGCAATTTAGTCTAAAAGGTACTAAAACTATCCTTGAGATTTATTTGGCTAAGGGAGGTAAGGTTCTGTAAAGGGACTAAGGACTAAAGTTGTTGGTTCTATTCCCAGTCCTGGGTATAGAAAAAGACCACAATCCAACTGCTCTTTCATGCTTGACCAGTGGATTACCATGGATGTCAAGGGACAGGGAGCTGCACTGAAGTGAACTGGCATGATGTTGTTGCTGAGCATTTTTGCTAAATATCCTTCCTCAGTTATTGTCAAGTAAATCTTATTCCTTGTTAACTATCATATTTCCAAGTGTTTCCTTTCATTCTATTGTCATTCTTGAGGTATCAGATCTTCCTGGTTGGCCCTGCCTATATTATACCTACCTTGTTTAAGGTTCTTTGCTAACATGAAAAGTGCTGTTACAAAATATATTGACCCTTTGCTTTTGTCTTTGATTTCTTTTTTGAATTAGCAGAGTTATTGAATTGTTGGGACAAAGGGACAATGTAGTCATATTTCTTGCAAAATTTTATATTAATATCCAAAATACTTGGACCAGTTCCCAAATATATATTTATATTTATATTAGTTTGCTTTCCTTCCTATGTCCTTTCCAATATTAATACTTTCTATTTTTTTTTATCTTTGCCGGTTTGCATTGTATAAGGTGAAACTTCAAAATTGTTTTAATTTACATTTATTTCATTATTTGCTTATTTGAAGACTATTTTCATTTCTGATGAGTTGACTTCCAGTTTTTTTTTTTTCCATAAGGGTACTTTCAATTTTTTTCCCTGTCCTTTCCGAGTTTGCTGCACTTAGGAGCTCTTCATTTATTCTAGAGGTTGAAAAGAAAGTTTTCCCTAAATTATGCTCCATTCGACTTTCTTTCCAGGATTTCAGCATAATCTCTCTTGGTCTCGGTCTCCTCAACTGCAAAATGGAGGATTTTGGTTAAACCTAAATCTATGATCACATATATCATCTTGTCTTGATTTTTCCAGTTGCAATGACTACAGCTTCAAAAACCTGAATAACTGACAGCTCACATTTCCCTTTGGTATGAACATCTGGCAGTTTAAAACTAGAGAAACCCTCTATTTCAGCCCATAAATAATACTTGGGACCCAGCAGGTGAACTGTCAAGAATTAGAAACTCACCTGGACAACGTTTTAAATGCTTCTCTTGAACTATTCACTGTGTGAATTATGAGACCCCCAGGAAGAGTTCATTAATAAAATATCTCTTGGCTTCAGGGCTCAATGAGACCAGTTTCAGGAGACATTAAGTGACTTAATGGAATATCTATTTTCTCTTAAACCTCACTTAACAATCAGTCCCCTACCTCTTATCTAAAAAAAAAGAAAAAGGGTGAATTTGTGGTCTGTCATTAACATGGGACAAAAAAGAAGTTAATGATTTAATGATATTATCTAAAAGTGGAGAGGAGGAATTCTGGGAGTCACAAGTCCTGAAAAACATAGATATACTCAGAGGGAACCTCCTCTATTTGGGGGGGAGGAGCACAAAAATGCTTGTATTTCAGTCTCCTTTGAACCCTACCTCCACTTCCTCACCCTACACCAAATACATATAGGGATATCATGCAATGGCAATAAATTTAAATTTGAATATCTATATGAAGAGATAAAGAGGAAGGAAGGCCTAGACCTGAAAGTGATATACAAATAAAACAAAGGAAGAAAAAACAAATTTAGAAGGTCTAGAACTTTGAACAGAACCAGAAGGAGAGTTTGTTGGTTAATTTACTTGGTTCTGCCCTGTTAAATATTCTCTCCCTTTCTCCACCCCCTCTTTCTGTCTCCCTCCCTCCTTTCTTTCTTTCTTTCTTTCTCTCTGTCTCTCTCTTTCTCTTTCTGTCTCTGTCTCTCTCTCTCCCATTTTACTTCTTGGTTTATGTGTTTATGTGTTGATTTTTGTTGATAGTTGTTTATAATTACTTTTAAATTAAAAAATTAAATTCTTGACTTGCAAACCAGCTTTCAGAAAGAGTATCCTCATTTTATTATGATTTCCTGAAATTCAAAGGCTGTTTATGGGAGTCATATTCTATATGCCTAAGAAACAAATTTTGATATGTAAGGTGTAAAGGCCAGAAATTGTTTTCCTACTTTCCTTCATCAGACACAGAACTGTTAATCATCTATCCTTTTAATTCTGTAAGGTTGCAAGAGCAGAGGACATTAGGTTAAAGTATTCCCTTCTCAAATCATCCAGCTGCAGAGTTTATTTAGTTTATCACCATTGTCCATAGATAGGTGACATGGCTTGCTACCTTGTTGGGTCTTTCGCTAAGAGTGAAGCAGGAGCTTATCTACTGATAAGTCCGCTAACCAGCCTGGTTTAGCAACACCTTGAAGGTAAAAGATTAGAAGAACTTTGCTGGAAGACACCAAGGCGAATCCTTTTTTTGCCTTTCCTCTTCTCCGTAGGTTTCTAAAAGGCATTGATATTTCATCATCTGACATTGCTAGTTCTCTGGCCACTTAGCAACACCAAGCAACAGAAATGAGTCTCTTTAGAGAACTTCAACTCTAATTCATGCCAAGGCAGGGTAAATCCTGCTACACCTAAATTCTGGCTTTCCACCTAAGGGACTAACTACAGCTGACGGTGGCCAGATTCATATTATATTAGGAGTTGGCCTTAAGCTAGTGTTTGAAATGTATTACTGTATTTGAACCTTGCAACGTGCTATAAGGTAGGTACTTATAGTTAGAAATATCCCCACTTAAAAGCTGAGACAATTGAGGCTCAGAGAGGCTAAAGGAATTGTCTATGGTCCTCCAGTACCTGTCAGGAGTGGTATTTAAACCCTAATCCTTAATGATTCCAAGTCCAGCCCTCTTTTCATTATTCCAGGCTTCCTCATTATCAAAAAATGCCAGGATTCCCCCAAGTCCTCCTTTAACTTTGAAAGTCCCTTTGGGTCCTTGACCATCGCAGCATCCACACTTAAGAGTTGTACTATGATCCCAGGGGCCCCCTTGTGCACTGAGCACTGAACAATGGGGCCCCTCTAAGAGTCATAAATTTGAATTCTGACACTGAGAAAAAAGCTGAATGGCAGCTTTTCTCTGTGTGACACATTAGGCTTTAAATTGTGCATTACTGTCTCTAGAGCCTGGGACAACTGCCTTAATATTTTCCTGTAACCACTCCAGTGTGTTTCAAACGAGTATATCTGGTCATTTTTGGTGGATGGCAGCTTCTCTCTGGATTCAGTTAGTCACTCTTTACCTGACCTGGGCAGATCAGCCATCGTCTTTGAGTTACTCTACGTGGAGTTTCATGGAGTTTTCTACATGGAGATATGGAGTTTTTAAATGGAACCAAGGCATTTGGGAGGGGAAATCACAGAAGCATGTATCTGACAACTGGAAGAACCTTCAGAGATCAACCAGAGGCTACGTTGCCCCTCTAATAGTACTTGTATTACGCAGCTATGGAACAATTTTCTTTTCTTTCTTAAATCTTATTCTTTCCTGAGGCTACTCAAGCATCCCAGACTAGTCCTAAAAGAGGAATTTTATAGAATTGTTACTATTCCCTCTTGGGGATGCTTCTGCTGGAGTCTGCACACACAAATACACGTACATTATTAGCCTAATCTTTTTTCTGAACATTAATATCTGGGGGTATTTTAAAATTGGATGAGCTAGATGGGACCTGGAATCAGGAAGACCTAGGTGCAAATCCAACCACAGACATTTACTAGTTGTGTGACCCTAGGCCAGTCCCTTAACTTCTGTCTGCCTCCATTTCCTCACTTGTAAAATGGGGATAATTTACTTTTATCTTTTTATTTATTCTATTTTACTTTTTTTTTGTAAAATGGAGTGAATTTACTCCCCAGATTCTTGTGGAGATCAAATGAGATAGTTATAAAACACTCAGTATAGTGTCTGAAACATAGTAGGTACTTGTTTCCTTCCTTTTTTTTTTTTTTTTCCTCTTCTTTCCAAAAGGAAGGAGATAGTTCAACTCTGGTCAGTAGAATGGGAACAGAAAGTAGAACTAAAGAACATGCAGTGCCTTCCAAATATGTTTAGAATTGGCTGCCATAGTAAAAAATGAGGCTATCATGGTAGCTGAGACATGTCAAGAGAATCATAAAGAGGGATACAGGGGGGACTCTACTTTCCTCAGTAGACAGGAAAGGAACATCAATGTTTTTTCTGTAAATTTTGTTGTTCAGTCATTTAAGTTGTGTCTGACTTTTCATGACCCCATTTGGATTTTTCTTGGCAAATATACTGGAGTATCTTTGTCATTTCCTTCTTCAGCTCTTTTTACAGATGAGGAAACAGAGGAAAACAGAGTTAAGTGACTTGTCCAGGGTCACACAGCTAGTAAGTGTCTGAGGTCAAATTTGAATTCACAATGATGAGTTCCTCCAGGCCTGTCACTTTATCCACTACACCACCTAGCTGACCTAGAATGACAATTAGATATGTTTTGTTGAGAAAAATACTTAACGAGAAAAGTAGCCTCTATTCTGTTCATTTGACTTTAAGTCCTTTAATCTCACAATACTTCAATTTCCCCAATTTTAAAATGTGTCTAATAGTTATCATTTGATACAATGAAGAAAGCAAAGGATTTGGAATCTAAGGACTATGAGTTCAAATCCCACCTCAGAAGCTTGTATTCTATGTGACCTTGGGCACATCTCAGTTTCCCTGGGTCTTGGTTTCCTCATTTGTGAGAGACCTAGATGGCCTCTAAGGTTTCTTCTATGATGCTACCTATGTTATTGGGTTGTTATGCGGCTCTAATGAGAAGCACTTTGGAAAAAAAGGATAAAATGTTAATATATATAAATTTTTAAAGTCTTATTTCGTACACTTTACCTCAAACTAGCTTCTCTAAGGTGGGTGAAGTAGTTGCTTTAAATAGATCTCAGGGGGTCTTTTATTAAATTCCCCCTCCCCCTTAAGTTCTCTCTCCCATTATCCCCAACAGACATACAACAACAAAGAACAAAAACTATCACCACAAAATGCATCGTCCAGCAAAACCAGTTCCTCCATTGGTCAAGTTAAAATATGCATGTTTCCTTCTGGACTTTAAGTCCATCACTTCTCTGGAAGGAGATAGGTTATATGATTCATCTTCAGTCCTTTGGACTTATGACTTATCAATTGCCTTTATCACATTGTGTGGTTATTGTTCAGTTGTTTCAGTCACGTCCAATGCTTTGTGACCCCTTTTTGGGGTTTTCTTGACAAAGATACTGAAGTGGTTTGCCATTTCATTTTTCAGCTCATTTTACAGATGAGGAAACTGAGGCAAACAGGGTCAAGTGGCTTGCCCAGGATCACACAGCCAGTATAAATATTTGGGGCCAGATTTGAACTCAGGAAGAAGAGTCTTTCTGACTCCAGATCTGGCACTTTATTCACTGCTCCACATAACTGCCAAATTATAATCAGCATTGTAATGTCTTTCAAAGTTGTCTTTTCTCTATAATGCTATTCATTATCCTATAAAGTGTTATACTAGTTCTGCTTACTTCCTTTTGCATCAGTTCATGCAAGTCTTCTTAGTTTCCTTTGATGTTGTCCATTTCATTGTTTCTTATGGCATGATAATTTTGAGTTCTATTCAAACATCACAATTTGTTTATCCATTCCCCAAAAGGTGAGCAGCCCCTTAGTTCCCAGTCTTGATCTAATACAAAACAGCTGCTATAAATATTTTTTCATATCTTAAAAGTCAACTGTGGGTTAACTGTTCATTTACAGACTGGAAGCTTCATAAGATAATAATGCCAAATTATCCTATCCAGCAAAACAGACTTCTGCCTGCAATCTGAAGAAGCATTCCATTTAATTCAACAGAATATTTACTAAGCCTCTACTATGTGGAAGGTCCCACACTAGTCACTGAAGATAAAAAATGAAAAAAAGGATAATTAAATGATGCATACAGGACTTTGAGGTTCATGAAATGCTTTACATACAATCTCATTTGATCCTTATACCCATGTGAGATTAAGTGCTGCTATTATGCTCATTTTACAGATGAGAAAATAAAGGCACAGAGAAGTGATTTGTCCAGGGTCACTAAGTTTCTGAAGTAGGATTTGATGTTAGATTTTGATGATGAGGTTGGGTTAGTTGACATTTGATGTTAGATTTTGATGATGAGGTTGGGTTAGTTGCCCTTCAAAGGCAAGTCCAGGTGCAGTGGATAGAGTGCTTGATTTGAAGTCAGGAAAGACTTATCTTTGGGAGTTCAAATCAGGCCTCAGACTCCTATTAACTGTGTGAGCCTAGTCAAAGCACAACCTTGCTTGCCCTAGTTTCCTCATCTGTAGAATGAACCAGAGAAGAAAATGGCAAACCATTTAATATCTTTGCCAAGAAAATCCCCAAATGAAATCACCAAGAGTCAGGCAATGAAAACAACTGGATAATAAAATATTAAAAATAATAATAGTCCCTTCAAGCACCAAATCTCTGATATTCCATTTTGGAATGTGATTGACTGAATAAAAGAAATTACTTTTTCCCATTTTATCCCAGGTAATGATCAGAGAGAAACCGCTGACAAATAATATATACATGAACTAAACAGCACCAGGACATTTTAATTTTATTTTTTTAATTGACTCCCCACATTCTAACCAAAAATGAAAAAAAATCTCTTTATATGGTAAAAGGGAATATATTTTTTTTGGTTTCTTTCCTGGTAAAGTCACAAATAATCTTTTTAAAAAAGATTTATTTTTGTATTTCACCAGCTGCTTCTTTTAATATTAAAAAAAAAAAGATAGTACATTGTAATTGCTGGAAACAGATGTTGAAGAGGCCTAGAAATCCACTTTTTCCACAGTGAGGACCCTATGGTATCTTGAAATAAATTGACTGAGTTATTGGAGAGTTAAGCTGTTGGTTTCTTTGAAGTTGCTCATTGTGTTTGAGATTGAAGGAAAAATTGCCATCTGTTTGGTATCCCCATCAGTTGAGGTCCTGATGTGTATCTGAAACCATTCCTTGTTCCCACTTCCTGGGGGGCCCGAGATTTCTAAGAAAGTAGTATTCCAGTCCTTCTCAATCCCTATAAACCAATGCAATTTGTAAAGAGTGGGGAAAAAAATAACTGGATAAAGAAATTTAATCATGGCCATTGATCAACTTCCTCCTTGGGTATTTTCCCTTTGTGTAATTTAATGACCTATGCTCAGGGTTCGAGTAAGGAAATCACTCCAGAGTTCAAGGTGCTGTCCTGATTTACCATCACCTTGCTGCCCAGCATGACTTCAGGTAAGGCCAGCAGGTGATAACTGTGATTCAGAGGTCCAGATGAGTTGTAGGGAGAGAGCAGGTGGTGCTACAGCTAGTAATTAATCACAAGGCTTGGGTAGCTCTTTGGTTAGGGAGGTCATAGTTGCAGGCTGGGAGAGGTCTTATTTAGGGGACATCTTGCTTCCTCTTCTAAAGACTGCTTATGGGTTCCTCGCCTTGCCCCACTTTCTATTGTCCAGGCAGTATTTCTTCTTGGTCCAATGCAGTATATTGAGAATCGATCTCATCATTCCTAGAGTATAAGGAAATCTCAAAGGGGACAGTAGAGGAATCCCTTCTGGGCTTCCAATTCCAGGTTTATAATATTCTGTGTCTGCTGCTCCTTGACATGTCCCACCTTCTTCTAGCAATTGCTGCTGCTTGCAGAAGGTCCTAGACCTGGGGCAGAACCTCCTTATTCATAAACATAAAAGAAAAGATTTCTAAGAACATTGAAAAATGCTTTAGAAAAACTAAAATGTTCAGGAATGAAAATGTGAGGATGTCTTTTTACAGATATTCCCTTGAACTAATCTACTTATCACAACCCCTTTCTCTCTGTTCTGTTCCTGAGCAATTTTTGCCCACGTTTTCCATAAAGCCACAAGTATTTATGCTCAATTTACTCTGTTATCTAGAAACAAATTCAGAACTTTAGACAGTCTTTTCCAGAATTTCCTCATTAATCCTTTTCCCTGAGAGAACCCTTTAGGAAAACCTCCGTATATCCACTCCCAGATCTAGGCTGAATCCTCCACAGAAAACCCTAAAAATGTCACTCTGAACAAACTGGATTCTATACTCGCTTATGCTATTTGCTTATGCTATTTGCTTTTCAACCAAACGTCACATTAACAAGTCATTATTTAATCAGTCCATTGTCAAATAGTCTACCCTACTGCGAGTAAGTTGGCAACTACAGATAGGCTATAGCAGAGAGATCTGTTTGGTTTCTAGGAGGTGACAATACCTGCCACGGCCTCCTTTCTCCAGATATGATGTGGAAATTTTTTGCTAAAAAGAGTTATCATATGGAGGAATTGGGGAATTCTTTATTTCCCTTTTTCTTCATCCCAAAACAGTGGTTCCCAAACTTTTTTGGCCTACCACCCCCTTTCCAGAAAAAATATTACTTAGCCCTCTGGAAATTATTTTTTTAAAAATTTTAATAGCAATTAATAGGAAAGATAAATGCACCTGTGGCCATCACCACTTCCCTGCATCGCTGCAGCACCCACCAGGGGGCGGTGGCGCCCACTTTGGGAATCACTGTCCTAAAAGATTCAAGGTGGAGTCTGGGGACTCCTGGAGGATTTAACTATATTAGCCATCCAGGCTAGAGAAGAAGGTGAGGTCATGTTGTAGAAATGAAAGGGGACAGATAGCTAGCCTGCTTAATATAAATGATAAAAGAACAAGAGATAGGCCACCCAAATTGCCTTGAGGAGGTCCCCCGTGGAAGCTTTATGGGAAAACTTGGGCAAAAATTACTTAGGAAATGAGCAGGAGAAGAGAGGTTGTAAAATCCAAACTCTTCCACCTGGCATTTGAAAGCCTTTCCTAACCTGGCTTCAGCCAACATATTTTGTTTGAGGCTCATTGCATATAATTCTTCTATCCCTGATCTACATTCCAGTCACATCATTCTCTTTAGTCACTTCCAAGTCTGTGTCATAACCAAGGCTACATATCTTCCACACCTGGAATGCACTCCCTCCTTGAACTCCTTAGAATTTCCAGCTTCCTTCAAGGCTTCAGTCAGATGACACCCCCTGCCCCCAAATTATATTGATCCTTATTTTCCCTATTTGGTAGTGTTCTTCCTTTTAGAAATTATTTAATTTGTATGTTGTTGAGTTGTTTCAGCAGTGTTAGCCTCCAATGGGTTTTCTTGGCAAAGATACTGGAGTGGTTTGCCATTTCCTTCTCTAGTTCATTTTATAAATGAGAAAACTGAGGCAAACAGGGTGAATTGACTTGTCAAGAGTCACACAGCTAGTAAGTGTCTGAGGCTGGATTTGAACTCAGGTCTTCTTGACTCTAAGCATAGCACTCTATTTGTTGTACACCTAGCTGCTCCATTTAATGTCCAAACATTTTGCATTCCCTAGTATATATACTCACCAATTCCTCTTCTTAGAATGTAAGCTCTTTAAAAGCAGGGGATGTTTTGCCCTTTTTTTCTGTAGCTTCCAACCTAGTTCCTCTTTATTAAACAAACAAACAAACAAACAACCCTCTTAAACAAACAAATAAATGAATGGATGAATGAACAGAAAGAGAATCTCCTGATAAAATCATTGCTTTGCTGAAGCTATTGACTTGTTTGGCAATATTGACATCAGTTGGCTAGACCAAGACTTGTCAACCTTTACAAAGTTCCTGGCCTGTGAGTGAAGATTATGGAAAGAGGAATAAGCAATATGATCACAATAGCCCATATTTTGATGGCACGTTACAATTCACAAAGCAATTTCTACACAGCACCCCCTCCCTACCAGGCATTTAACACAAGTACAACCTTTGAGTCAGATTCCCATGACATAAAGGAGTGGATTACAATGAAAGATTTTCTCACTCCCTTGGCTAATAGAACTCACTCAGGAAACAAGAAAATATATGCATGTGCTCCCCAATATATTATGATTGACATACAGTTCACAATATTCCAAAAGAGAGCAAGAATGGGAAAACTAAAGCAAGTTCTTTCAAAGGGCAGCCATTAGTAAGTCACAAATGAGAAATCTCCTCTGTGAAAATCCCCCTCCCATTTAGCTTTTGTTTGCTGCTCTCCCTTGGCTGAAGGGAATTGGGATGATTTTCCTTTTTCTTTCTAACTTTCTGCTGTTTCTCATGGTTCTCCCCTATTCAATGTTCTCTAAAGTCTAACAGACAAGACAAGGACAATCTTTAGTGTTCTGGAAGTCTTGGTTACTATATTCCCTGTCCAAGAGGAAGGCAAAACTTCTAGTCTTTATCGTCTTCCTATGTGTACCTGCTCCCTTCTTTCTGCATCTTTTCTTCTATTTTAGTCTTGGCCAGTCATTAGTTCCACAGTCATTTGTCTTCTACACTATTAGATGGGAGAAGAAGAGGACAGAGAAAAACGGCAATAGCTACATGTTTCCTGACCCCAAAGAAATACATTCTCTGCAAATTAAATGAAAAGCCATATATTATACAAAAATTCTTTCGTACACCAAATATTACACAGTGTGTCACAGCCACAGAGTGGCATGAGCAATAAATTAGTACACGATAAATTCTCCATACCCTGAATCAGCTGTTTACCATCTTCCCAGGATGCATTATGGTATGTGGGTGCTATGTGGGGAATGTCCTTGCTCCCTCCCTCATGGACATTATTTTAGACTAGGTATTAGTTAACTAATCTGGACATTTCTGTTGCATTTTGCTGTCCTTTCTAGATTTAAAAAATCTATTATCTTTCAGAGGAAAGCTGCCTTGTGGCCCAATGCAAATTTTAAGGACTATAGGACATAGGAACAATGTTAATAATTAAAAAAAAAAACAACTTAACATTTATGTAGTGCTATGTGCCAGGCACTGGGCTAAGTGCTTTTAGTTATCTCACTTGATCCTCATAACAACCTTGGGAGGTAGATGCTATTATTATTCCCATTTTACATATGAAGAAACTGAGGCAAAAAGAGGTTGTCTTGCCCACGGTAGCATAGGTAGAAAATGGCTCAGTATGGACTTATTACCAATTACCTAATTTTTCAGGTGGTCCCTAAGGTCTTCAATTTTTTAGAGAGCTATGAAAAAAATTGTACATGGTATGGATTCTTTAATATTACTAGTCTAACTAGTTGCCCTCACCATTTGTCCAGCCCATAGCAGAACTCAAAAGGAGTCTCATAGGGGAATAGTATGCTTGGTCTCCATTCCAGTAGAATGTAAACTTTGGAGTAAGGACTCTCTCAAATTTGTTTTTGTGCCCCCAATACCTAGTACTGGTTAGGCACTTAAATACATATTCTACAGTTTCCTAAACACACCCTCCATACCACTCCTATAGTGAAAACACCAATAATGCTGAGTCACTTCCTTAGATAATGTTTCTGCTCCCTGGGAACTGGAGAGGTTCCAAAATCAAATTTCTCAAGAATTTTTGAGATTGATCAAGGGTAAGGGAAGCAACACTGAAGTAGTGGTGGTCTCATAGTAAGTTTCAGGAATCTTTTGTATTCTGGAGACATCACCTTCTAAGCTGAAAATGATAATCAATATTTAGATGGCACTTTAAGGTTTGCAAAGTGATTTACAAATATTATCTTATTTTATTGTCACAACACTGAGAAGTAGGTATATTATCAACTCCATTTCATTTAGATTTGGATTTATTTTATTTAGATTTTATTTATTTATTTAGATAATTATTTTTATTTAGATTTAATTTTACTTAGATTCCTCATTTATATAAGGAAACTGAGACTGAGAGAGAGTCAGTGACTTGCCCAGTAAGTATCTGAAAAGGAAGGAAACAAGTATTTGTATATGAATATATAGAAAATGATATATTAAATGACTCAAATCTCATGGCCCTAGAAAACCTGTTTCACATACAATTAAATGCTTTATGCCCTCCCAGTCTCTATGGAACTATGAGTACTATAGGAATCTATAGAAAACAAATTATTAGTCAGGAGAACTCTTTCATCTGTATCTCTTTCTTCCCTGTTTCCTGATATCTGTCTGGTAGACAGGCTCTTGAAAAACTAAGGTTGGGTTCACTTCTTGGATAAACTTAGGCCAAATATATGACCACACTGATGATAAAAGACTAGCCAACCTTTCCTGCTAGCACTGAGCCCTGAGCTTGATCTTCCCCAAATCAAACCCAAGTGGAAAATTATATAGTGTCCTAGAAGGTAAACTTCAAGGGCTGGGCTTGTTTTGTGAGATCATTCTTCATTTGTTTTGGTTTTGTTGTTGTTCAGTGGCTTTGGTTGTGTCTGATTCTAAATGTGACCCCATTTAGGGTTTTCTTGGCAGATATACTGGAGTGTTTTGACATTTCCTTTTCCGGCTCATTTTATAGACAAGGAAACTGAAGCAAATAGGGCTAAGTGACTTGCCCAGGGTTGTAGATCTTCTAAGTGTCGGAGGCTGGATTTGAACTCACATCTTCCTGACTCCAGTACTGGAGCTCTACCTACTGTGCCACCTTGATTCCTGCATCCTTCATACTGGTTAATACGCAGGCTGGTGTTGTAGTCTCTTTCATCAATGTCCATTTCTTCCAAATTGCTTGTCTTTGTTCTTCCCGAATAAATTCTATTAATTGTAATCAACAAGGAAGTTGGTTTTACTTTTCAGGCAATCTCAGCAGCTCCATGGTTCATGATTGCTGTGCCTTCAAGCATCCCTTTTAGCTATACCTTTTTTAACCTGTGTGCAGCTAGAAACTTCTCCCTTGTCCGTTTGTCTTCTGGTTGAGAACTTGACATGAAGGTCCCTGTCATTCTCCACCCTGTCAGAGTGACTGTTAAGTGACCTCAAGTTTTCATGTCCTGAAACAGATGGGCTTTCCATTTTTAACACACACTCAATATATCAACTGCAGTTGCCTTCCCTGTCCTGTGTCTGAGGACTGTCACTCAGCATATGGCAGCCAGGGCTCAAATTTCTCCTCTCCTTCAAAGGCAATAGTATTTCCGGAGAATACTGAGACCTCCCAAAGAGTATCCACTCAAATTGCAGAGTAGGTGTGTGTGTGTGTGTGTCTCTCTCTCTACACACACACACATACACACACACACAGTATATTTTATGTGTATTACATACAATGTATATATTATTACATGTTATATTATGTGTATTACATACACAATGCATATATCATTGCATGTTATATGTGTTATATATGATATATTATGTATATTATGTGTGATATATGTTATGTCTACTATATACACAGCTTATATATTATTGTGTTATATATTACATTTATTTATAATATTTATATTATATTAATATATATTCTATATGATACACGCTTTATTATATGTATTATATAGGATGTATACTTTATTATGTATATTCTGTATAATGTGTATATCATGCACATTATATATAATATATTATCATGTATATTTTATATATAATGTGTATATTATATGCATTATATAATGCATATGTTATTGTGTATATTATATCCATATATACTATTATGTCTTATATGACATGTGTGTCTTTATATGTATATTATGTATACATTGTTATATGTATTATGTGATGCATACTTTATGTCTATTTTTTATATATGTATATTATTATGTATGTTCTATATAATATATAGTATTATGTGAATTATATGATGTATAAATTGTTATGTATATTAGATGCTATGTACATTGGTATATGCATTATATGTGATGTATACTTTATGTATATTCTATGTAATGTATATTTTACTATGTGTTGCATATATGCCATTATTATGTGTATTATATGATGCATATATTATGATTTATACGATATATACATTGCTATATTTATTATTTTTGATGTGTACTTTATTATGCCTATTTTATACATAATGTAGATAATATTGTATGTGTTCTATATAATATATTATGTATATCATATATTATGTATACATTGTTATGTATATTTTATATTATGTATACTTTATTATTTTACTATAAAACATATATATTTATTAATTATAGATGTTTATATATATTTGGTGTAATATACATTTTAGATGTAATGTAGATATCATATATATTATATGTATATATTATATAATTATTATTTGTTATATATTGTATTATATACTTTCTATATTGCTATGTGTATTATATATGATATATTATTATGTGTATTATATATATTATATTGCTATAAGGGCCTTCATCCATACTTGTTCCTATTAGGGGCCATAGAGATACTTTCTCACTTCTCATAATCTTTCCATTTCCTTTCCTTTCCTAGGGAGTAAATATCTTCAGGTCAAAATATCCTTAAAAACAGTGTTTTAAAGGCAGTTAGGTAGCATAGTAGATAGAATGCTAGACCCAGAGACAAGAGGGCCCAGGTTCAAACCTAGCCTCAGATATTTCCTATGTGACCCTGGGCAAATTACTTAACCTGAATTGCCTAGACCTTGTTGCTCATTCTCTCTTAGAATTCATACTAAAACAGAAGGCAAAGATTAAAAAAAGAAGAACATAGTGTCCGAAGTAGGGCTTAAGATGATATTTTAAATTAAAAATTTAAAAAAATTTCTTACAAACTTAAGAATTAAGAAATGCAAACACTTCAATATACAATGAACCACGCCTGCCACGCAGTGGGAACTTAAGCTTGTTGATCTGGAAAAGAATAGGAAAAAAGATTGCATACGAAGCTGTGAACTTATACAAAGTTTGAGTTTTTTTTGAAAGGTGTATTATAAATTTAACATGGTAGTAATAAACTTCTATTTCTTTTTAAAAATGTTTAATTGATGTTCTTTTCTTTCTTTTTTTTCCTTTTTGATCATTTCCCAAGTACTGATTTCCTGGGACTTCATTACCTCAAAAAAACCTCACACATTACATCATTTACATTGCCCTTCCTCCTCCAACAGTTTTACTCTATTTGTTTTTGTCTTTATAATCCTTGTGCCTGGCACAATACTTGGCAGAGTAGACATATAATAGAGGTAGTTAGGTGTTGTAATTGGTAAAGTGCCAGACCTGAAGTTAAGAGAACTTGTCTTTCTGGGTTCAAATCTGACCTCAGATAGTGACTCTGGGGTTAGTCACTTAATCTGTTTGCCTCAGTTTTCCTCATCTGTAAACTGACTAGAGAAGAAAATGGACAACCACTCTAGTATCTTTGCCAAGAAAACTCCAAATGGGGTCACAAAAAGTTGGACATGATGGAAATGACTAAACAACAAAATGGCATATTTTTTTTGTTATGTTTGTTAAATTGTATTATACCTGTCAAGAGAGTCCATAGCTTTAAATACATAATTATGGATATCTTTTATTTTGCATTGCCTAGATTTCTTCCTGTATCTTTTCCCTTTCCCCTTCCCAGAAAGCCAATCCGTTATAATAGAGTCTTTCCAAAGGCGCCTCCATCATTGTTGGTGGAATTCCTCAAATCAACACCGACTTCTTTCTGTCTGCACGAATTCTGATGCACCAGCCCTCTAACAAACTTGAAACCACTTCCATAGTTTACTCTCTTCACAATAATTAATAATAAAATGCCCATAGCTTACATTAGTGCTTACAGAATACTTACTACTGTATAGTTATGGTTATTCTGAGAAGTAAGACCTCAAAATTGATCATTATTGCTTTTTAAAAAAAATTCTCTGAGATAGTAGAATACACATGGACTCAGGGTTTACCCTCCCAATCCATGTTTAGCAGATTGAGTCCTCAGAGGATTTTGTAGCTCTCAAAGTTCTAGGGGTGACCTTGAAGGAGTTGAGAGTGTCTTTCCCTAATACCATGGCTCATGAGCCCTCATCTAGTGTATTCTTCCTCCTATCAAGTTATCATTTACCTCAATATTATCAAATCAGTGATTAGCTCCCAGTATCAGTTTAACTTATTAATACCACTCCTTTGCTTTCAGGCCATAATATCTTGTTGCTGGGTGAATCCATTGCTAGACCGGTCAAGCAGATCATGCACTCCTCAATGTTGAACTGTCTCACTAGACTGCTATGATTTCCCATTGTTGGACCTCTGATGGCTCTTCTCGGCTTTCAAAGCACTGTAGGTCATCTTGTCTCTGCTACTCATTTACTTAGACTCAAGAAGAATAAAAACAATAGAGAGAAAAGAAACAAAAGTGCCATGTGTTTGCAACCACATGGCAAGCAAGTGAGAAAGCTTTTTATCAGCACACAATAAGCTCTGACAGGAAACAGCTACTGGATAGATAATGGCAATGTTTCGAGGTACAGAGCAGGATCCTCCATTACCCCAATCCAGAAGTGGCCTTATCACCTCCACGTTGACATGAGGGAGGCAGAGAACACCAAATATGCTCCAAGGACTATGCCCTCATTGTCTGCTCCAGCCCTCCTCTAATCCCTCCTCCCCAATTACAATAGTATTCAATATGAAAAGAATACATTTTAGGTTGAAAGGCACTATCCAGGAGATAGAGTTACATAATGGATTGTGATCCATCGGGAAATAAGAAAGACCTGGTTTTTGAAGTCTGATGTTTCATGAACACTGGCTCGCTATATACTCTGGGCAAATTACAATGTCTCAGGGTTGTAGGCAATTTTTAAAGACTAGTTACTGCAAAGAAGATGTTGGTCTGCCTTGGAAGAGAGAGTTTCATCATCCTTGAATGGCCTATACCAAAAACAACAACAACAACAACAACATAGGGCTAGTCTCTGTTTAATGTCTGACAGTGAGACTCTCCAATAAAAATCTTGGTGAGTCATCTTATTTTGAATAGTCCCAGGATCATCTCTATTAATGGCATTATTTATTCTGGATGATAAGAATCAGAATTTAAAAAGATTAAAACTATAGGTCAAATCCTACTAGGTTAAATTTTTTTTTTTAACCCTTACCTTCCTTCTTGGAGTCAATACTGTGTATTGTTTCCAAGGCAGAAGAGTGGTAAGGGTAGGCAATGGGGGTCAAGTGACTTGCCCAGGGTCACACAGCTGAGAAGTGTCTGAGACTGGATTTGAACCTAGGACCTCCTGTCTCTAGGCATGACTCTCAATCCCCTGAGCTACCCAGATGCCCCCCCTCGGTTAAATTTTAAAAGAATAAATGGAAATTCTTGCTTATAAGTTCAAAATATCAGCTTACAAAGGCAAAGGATGGGGCAATGCAAGGTGTGATAGAGATAAAAATCCTACTGTACTCTATGCTAGTCTGTTCCATTCTAGGACACCTATGTTGTGGAAATTTTTATCCCACTGCCCTGATATAGACAATTTAGGTAAACGAAGTCAAAAAGCCAAATTTCTCCAAGTCAAGGTAGAATTTTAGAGTTTATTGGAAGAGGGCCAAATCTTCCAGATAAAACAGGAATCTTACACATGATACATAGTTGGACCCCAGTGAGAGACAAGTCAGGCAGCAGAGACCTGGTTTATATACTAGGAGAGTAACAAAGTGAATATTTCCAAACAAGGATTATGACTTATACGATAAGACACAGCATCATGTAGATCTTTTTTAGAAACTGTTACCCAACTACACAGCTGATTGGTTAGTTCATTTAGGAAAACCCATATTTGTCTAAAGGTCAAATCACAAGACAATACCCTTATTAAGAAATACTGATGACCATTTTAGGCTCATCTGATCTGGGAAGAGGATGGTTATTTCCCAATAAGGAAGGGTATGCACTGTATCGGGATATGATGCACCACATCGGGATATGAAAGTCAGATGGTCAGCATCTTATGATAGAAAGGAAGTGCCAATTTAGGGAGGGGTTGAAAGTCCCCTTAGAAGCAGTTTTTATGCTCTAGTTAGAAATCCTTATAAAAATCTTGAATTCTACTCATTGTAATTAAGATTACAATGGAATATACTAATTGCTTTAGAATCACAATATTGATTATCTTAAACCTATCACTATCACTAAAATCTAATCAAGTATAAGGGGTTAGGGATCTATCTTCGGGACACATATTTTAAGAGAACATTAGCAATCTAGAATATGTTCAGAGAATGATCAGGATGATGAAGACACTTGAAACCCTGACACATAATGAATTTGTTGATTGAAAGAACTGGGGGTGTTCTGCTTGGAGTAAAAAAACTTTGCCAGGATGGGATGAACTAGGAAGGGAGATGGTGATAGTTTCAAGTATTTGAAGGGCTTTAATTTGCAAGAGGGATTGGACTTATTTAGTATAGCTTCAAAGGGAAAAGCAAAGACCAATTAATGAAATTTGCAGGGAGGTAGATTTTGGCTTAATACAAGGAGTAATTTTCTAATAATTGTAACTGTTTGAAAGTGCAATGAGCTTCCTGGTGAGATAGAGAGCTCTTAGTCACTAGAGATGTTCAAGCCTCGGCTTGATAACCATGTCTGGGATATTATAGAGAGCCTTAAATGCATTAAGGAGGTGAGTTAGGCAAGATGACCTCTAAGGTTCCATCCAGCCGTATGAATGTGCATGTGATTGCACTTAGCCCTGAATGATGTATGAGACATGGTCCTGGAATTTAAGAATTTTAAAATTCTCACTGGAGAGAATTTAAATGGATATGTAATTTTCTCTCTTAGAGAGAAAATAGGCATGCAAGAGACAATTAGATGATAATACAAAATAGAATTAGTAGCGCTGAGGAGGGGGGTTATGAGAGTTCAGAGAAATGAATAACAACATGAGCTGCAATCTTTGAGGGATGTTATCTGCAGCAATTTGGACTCATGTTAGAACTCAGTGGATTGATAAGGTTTGAATAGGCAGAAAGATGCCAAGAAGTCATTCATTTCAGGTGGGGAAGAAAGCAAAAGTATGGAGATCAGAATCAACATGATATCTCTGGAGGAGAGGAAGAAGACTAACTTGTTTCAAACTATTTAATATAGTGTTGCTGTTATTATTCAGTCATTTCAGTCATGGCCAACTGTCATGATCCTACTTTGTGTTTTCTTGACAGAGATGCTAGGATGATTTGCTATTTCCTTCTCCAGCTCATTTTACAGGTGAGGAAACTGAGGCAAACAGGATTAAGTGATTTTTTCCAGAGCCACATAGCCAGTATAAGTATTTGGGATCAAATCTGAACTCAGGAAGAGGAGTTTTTCCCACCTCCAGGCCTGGTGCACCATCTACTCCTCCACCTATCTACCTATTTAATATATTGCCAGGTGGAAATGTATGAACTACTATAGTTTAAAAAAAGTCTTAGTATGAATACAACATAAAATAAGTGATTAATTGCCTTAGCTCTCAAATACTATCTATGGCTATCCCTTGTGATGGTATTGATTATTAGCTTAATGTTTGTCTTTCTAACTTTGCTAGGAAAGGTACAATCCAGGTCTGGAGGACACGTAAGACAGTAAGTGTTTCAAATAGGTTCAAAGTTCTGTTAAGTGAAAGTACTAAATCATACAAATCATATTATTCTCACCTGATACATTTTCATTTGAGGTCTTCTCCTCCTTCAAAATATGGAAAAAAAGTGAGCCCATCAAACATATTTTTGCACGTTTGCTAATCTTTACTTAATGGTTGGATTTCATCAGTAAAAATCCATTTTCTTTACCCAGGTTGACATCTCTAGCTGTAATTCTATTCCTTAAGAAAGTCCAAATTGTTGTTAAATTATACAATCAAATGTGATAATGTATGCAAAGTACTATATAACAAAATTTAAGCCTCAAAATGTGATATAAATGCTAACTCTTGTTGCAATTAACAGAGAAATATGCAAAGGTCTGTGATTTCATCAGCATAAGGAACCCCCTCTACCTTTAGATCCCAACTCATCTGCCATTTAGCAGGTAAGTCATAGAGTTCCCTAAGACCTGCCTATAGAGGTTAGATGATTTGCCCAAAATTACACAGATAATTAGTAATTTCAGAAGTAGTAAACTTTAGAGGCAGTATTTAAACCTTCACTCTTTCCCCTATGTCAAGCCTTCTGCTTTACTATTATGGCTATAAAAATTTCTACCTGTATTTAACTATGGTAAAGTGGGGTGCTGGATTTGGGGTGGGAAGGGAACATTAACTGCTTCTTGGATCTAGAGTCTAATCTCCTTTCTTTTTTTCTCTTCAAATCGGGTTTCTAATATCACCTATATGTCCTTGGGCAAATTATTTTACCTCATCCTGAACCTCGCATAAGTTTCCTAAATGGTAAAATGAGGGAGATTAGACCAGTGGACTCTGAAGTTCCTTCCAGCCATAGATCTATGATCACATGATGAAGGAACTACATCGTATACTTGACAAGAGGCAGGAGATGCTCAATGCAAGAAACAGTACAAGAACCCCCATTTCCTTTGAGCTACATGTATCCCAGGTTAATTTCCTTGGGGGAAAAGGGGAAGGACACTTCTACAAAAAGGATGAAGAAGGAGGTTTTCTATTAGAGCCTGGACAATAAGCAAGGAAAGACAGCAAAGAGATAACTGTGACCAGTGGTTAAGTAGAGCTTTGTCAAACTAGGAACTGAGTAAAAATCAAATCAAGAGAAACAAGAAGCTATTAGCAGGAGCCATTCTCAAGCAAAGATGCCAATTTTATCTTCACTCAGATCTTCAACCCTTTCTTCTCTTTTCCCTCTTTGCCTTATTCTAGAGCTATGAATTGTGGAGTTTGATTCCAAAACTACTCTTTTGGTGGAGAAGGGTTGGGGTACAGATAATGGGAAGGTGAATGAGATCATTCTCATTTACCTTTCCATTCTCATGGATGAATAGATCATAAATGGCAGAGGTCTGCACCATATTTATAATATTTCACACATCTATAAAGCATGTGCTAATAGTTGTTTTCTCCTGTTCCTTTAAAAAAAAAACAACTTTACCTTCTCACTACTAAATATCCATGTTAAGGCAGAAGAGAGATAAGGGCTAGGCAACTGGGGTTAAGTGACTTGCCTAGGGTCACACAACTAGGAAGTGTCTGAGGCCAGATTTGAACCCAGGTCCTCCAAGTTCTAGTCCTAGTGATCTATTTACTATGCTACCTAGCTATGCTTCTTCCACCTCCCCAGCCCCCAACCTTGTACTCTCATATTAATTTTAGTTAGGATGAAATGTTTTACTGTTTCAACACTATTTTTCGCTTGGATCTGTTATCATAGTGACTTACTGAACTGATAGATTTGAATTAATTTCATATGTTTCTAGATTTTTGTTTTTGTTTTCTGAAAGGTATGGCAGCGAGTGATCTGGAAAAGTTAGCTACTCTTTACAATCCTGGTATTTGAACCCAAGTCAATGAAAATGTCTACAACAAGTGGTTTGCTCCTGCACTATACAAATTAAGCTATATCTGGAATAAAAAGCTCCTAAATATTCCATTCTTAAGCATTTCTTCCTATGCAATGGTTCTGGAAAATTCAAGGCTATTCATATCCCCTTTGGATTTACCTATAATACACTTCCAAGCAGAAAGATCTCTCCAAGGATCATAAGGAAAGGAAAACTGAGGCCTATTTCAGCCATATATGTAGCTTTTAGTGGTCCCAAGCCTCATAATAAGGATTGCAAGTTTCATAAAGTCATGGTGGGATAGCTTAAATGAATTCTCAATTTTCTGATCTGTTCAACTTGAGTAAAGGAAAGTTACATAATTAACCAATTAATTTTGAGAAAGCATCTGCCTCTGCTTGGATTATTTATTGCCACCTTAACAATTGTAGATGTACCATATAATTTGCAATGCTGATTTTTTGAGTTGACTCAGTCATAAGGGGTCAAATACTTAAAAAATTTAATTAATTTATTTGTTTGTACTTTAAAAAATTTTTTTATTGTCATGTAAAGCACACTTCCATATTGGTCATTATTGTAAGAGCATGCTCAAATAACCAAAACCTCAAATAAAACTGAAGATACATGGATGTGAAAGATGAATCCAACAGTTCTTTCTCTGAATTCATTGCTGACTTGTTCAATTTATTTTTCTGATAGGGGATTAAGTATTCTATTCTCTCTTTTGATAATCTGGGCAATTTGTATTTTTGTAAATATTCATCTATTTAACTTTGATTGTCAGATTTATTGACATATAAATGAGAAAAATAGCTCCTAATAATTGCTTTAATTTCCTCTTCACTGGGAGTAAGTTTACCCTTTTCATTTTTGATACCAGTTATTTGATTTTATTCTTTCCTTTTTAAAATCAAATTAATCAACTATTTTATTTGTTTTTTCATAAAATGAACTTCTAGTCTTATTTATTAGTTCAATGGTTCTCTTTCAATTTTATTGATTCTCCTTTAGTTTTTAGGATTTCTAATTTAGTCTTTAAATGAGGATTCTTTGTTTGTTCTTTTTATAGTTTTTTTAGTTGCATGCCCAATTCATTGATCTGCATTTTCTCCATTTTACTGATGGAAGTATTTAGAGTTATAAATTTTCCCCTAAGGACTGTTTTGGATGTATCCCATAAATTTTGATATATTGTCTTCTCATTGTCATTCTCATTAATAAAATTATTAATTGTTTCTACAATTTGCTCTGACCCACCCTTTTTTACATTTGAGTATTTAGTCTTCAATTAATTTTTGATTTCTCTTTCCATAGAGCTTTATCAATTATAATTTATTGTATTATGATCTGAAAAAGATACATTTATTATTTCTGATTTTCTAAATTTGTTTGGGAAGCTTTTATGCCCTAATACGTGGTCAGTTTTTGTGTAGGAGCCAAGTACTCCTGCAAAGAAGGTATATTCTTTTCTATTGCCATTCAGTTTTCTCCAGAGATCTTTTCTAGGATTTCATTTACTTCCTTTACTTCTTTCTTGTTAATTTTATCTAGATCTGAAAGGGAGAAGTTGAGGTTCCCCATCAATATAGTTTTACTGTTTATTTATTCCTGAAGTTAATTTAATTTCTCCTTGAAAAATTTAGAGACTATACCATTTGGTGCATATATATTTAACATTTATATTGCTTCATTTTTTATAGTACCTCCTAGCAAGATGTAATTTCCTTTCTTATCTCTTTTGATCAGATCTTTATTTTTTTTGCTTTAGCATTGTCTGAGAACATGATTGCTACTCCTCCTTTTTTTACTTTAGATGATCCACAATAAATTCTGCTTTAGCCTCTTACATTTACTCTGTATATGCCACCTTGTCCTAAATGTCTTTCTTGTAATCACCATATAGTAGAATTCTGGTTTTTAATCTACTCTGCTATCTACTTCCATTTTGTAAGTAGGTTCATCCCATTCACAATCATAGTTATGATGTATATGAAAATATACATATATTTCACATATGATATATATGAAAATAAACCCACGTAAATCATCAGCATTTCTATATATTTCCAACACAACTCAGCAGCAAGAGTTAGAGTGAGAAATTCCATTAAAATCGCTCTAGAAAATATAAATTATTAAGGAATCTATTTGCCAAGACAAACACAGGACTTATATGAACACAACTACAAAACACTTTCCACAAAATTAAAACAAGACCTAAACAATTGGAAAAACATTAATTGCTCATGGGTAGGACAAGCTAACATAATAAAAATGACAATCCTACCCAAATTAATTTTATTTTTCAGTGCCATACTTATCAAACTACCAAGAAACTTTTTTACTGAACTAGAAAAAATTATAACAAAGTTCATTTGGAAGAACAAAATATCAAGAATATCAAGGGAAATAATGAAAAAGAAATGTGAAGGATGGGGGCCTAGCAGTACCAGATCTTGAACTCTATAATAATAATAAAGAGCCAGATACCAATGTTAGATGAAAGGGGGAGAGAGAGAGAAAGTCTCTGTGGTGAGACTCTCTTTTAGCTCTCCCTTCTCCCCGATTATACATTGGGAGGTTTTGAGGGGGTGTCACACCAAAACTGGGTGACCTGGATGGTCATGCTGCCCCACAGGAGTTGGAGGTGATTCTTCCCTATAAGACGAGGTATGTGGTACCCCAATCCAATTCTGAATGAGGGTGGGGTTCACACAAGCCTCCCCTGAGGTTGGTCAACTTCACAGCGGGTGGTCTGGCTCCAAGATGGAAGTAGCTAGACCAAGCTGTGGTTCCCCTCTCCCTTGTTGTCTCTCAGGCACTCTGGAACACTATCTGACTAATGAATAGCTTTTGTTAATCACAATTCAGGGATTGGGGAAAGAGGTGAAGGGCAGAGGGATTTGGGGTGCCCTCTTCTCTATTCCTATGGAGTCCATTGCTTAATGGCTTCCACTCCTAAGATTTTTCCCCTGCCCCTTCTTCTTCTGTTTCTATTTCTAGTTTTCTGTTTCTATCCTTTCCTATTATTGTAAGTTTTGACTGAAAGGGGGTCTCTCAGCAAGGTTGGGTAATGGGAGAAGAAGACTAAGAGATTGCTCCCAAAATGGAGTCCAAAAACTTATCTAACTCTACAGTTGACGTCTTGATGGGTGAGAAGCAAAGTTGTGGCTTTGACCAGAGAATCAGGGTTTCAGTTTCCAAAGAAATACCCCAGGAAGCCCTCAGGACTGGATCTGAACTGGGATGTCCTCCTCTCTTCTCCTCCAGAAAATTACCCAGAATTCTCTCTTTTATCTCAACTATCACCAACTGTCAGCCACTTCTTCTCTGGCTCCTTTTGTCCCATCCCCCTTGCACAAATCCCATCCTTACAACTGTAGTATAAGACAGTGGTCATCAAAACAATATGGTACTGCCTAAGAGACAGAAGGGAGGATCAGTACAATAGACCTGGAGTAAATGACCTTAGCAAGATAGTGTACAATAAACCCAAAGATTCCACCTTTTGGGACAAAACCCCACTATTTGACAAAAACTGCTAGCAAAACTGGAAAACAGTATGAGAAAGATTAGGTTTAGATCAACATCTCACACCCTACACCAAGATAAATTCAGAATGGGTGAATGACTTAAATATAAAGAAGGAAACTATAAGTAAATTAGGTGAATGTAGAATAGTATACCTGTCAGATCTATGGGAAAGGAAAGACTTTAAAACCAAGCAAGAGATAGAGAATATTACAAAATGTAAAATAAATAATTTTGATTACATTAAATTAAAAAGGTTTTGTACAAACAAAACCAATGTAGCCAAAATTAGAAGGGAAACAACAACTTGGGAAAAAATCTTTATAACAAAAACATCTGACAAAGGTCTAATTACTCAAATTTATAAGGAGCTAAATCAATTGTACAATAAATCAAGCCATTCCCCAACTGATAAATGGGCAAGGGATATGAATAGGAAATTTTCAGATAAAGAAATAAAAACTATCCATAAGCACATGAAAAAGTGTTCTAAATCTCCAATGATTAGAGAAATGCAAATCAAAACAACTCTGAGGTACCACTTCACACCTAGCAGATTGGTTTATATGACAGCAAAGGAAAGTAATAAATGCTGGAGGGAATGTGGCAAAATTGGAACACTAGTGCATTACTGGTGGAGTTGTGACTTGATCTAACCATTCTGGATGGCAATTTGGAATTACACCTAAAGGGCTTTAAAAAACTGCCTGCCCTTTGATAAAGCCATACCACTGCTGGGTTTATATCCCCAAAGATAATAAGGATAAAGACACTTACAAAAATATTTATAGCCACATTCTTTGTGGTGGCAAAAAATTGGAAAACGAGGGTATGCCCTTCCACTGGGGAATAGCTGAACAAATTGTGGTATCTGATGATGATGGAATATTATTGTGCTGAAAGGAATAATGAACTGGAGGAATTCCATATGAACTGGAATGACCTCCAGGAATTGATGCAGAATGAAAGGAGCAGAACCAGGAGAACATTGTACACAGAGACCGATACACTGTGGCACAATCAAATGTAATGGACTTTTCTACTAGTAGTAATGCAATGACCCAGGACAATTCTGAGGGATTTATGAGAAGGAACACTATCCACATTCAGAGAAAAAACTGTGGAAGTAGAAACACAGAAGAAAAACATATGATTGATCACATGGGTGGATGAGGATATGATTGAGGATGTAGACTCTAAGCCATCACCCTAATGCAGATATCAATAATATGGAAATAGGTTTTGATCAATGACACATGTGAAACTCAGTGGAATTGCTCCTTGGCTATGGGAGGGGGGTCGAGGAGGGGAGGGAAAAAAATGATTCATATAACTGTAGGAAAAGATTCTAAAATAAACAAATAAATAAATAAACGTAATGTAAAAAAAAAAAAAAAGAAATGAGATTTGAGTGTCCCAGGAGAATCCTAACTGGGAATTAAGAGTTTCCATGTATCTGTGTAGATATTATAGAAATTTACCTATATGCCATATAGAGGGCCTCTATACAGCATGCTTGAGACTTGTATTCATACTCTTATAATTATTAGCCTTTTTCTCATTGTAGTTAAATAATTAATTTTTAATATGATTTAAAAAATATTTTCCCATGGTTACATGATTCATGTTCTCTCCCTCCTTTTTTCCCTCCCCTCTCCAGGAGCTGACAAGCAATTCTGCTAGGTTATTATACATGTATTATCACTCAAAACAAACACTTTAAAAAAGAATATTTCTAAGGGCAGGTAAGTGGCTCAGTGGATTGAGAGCTAGGCTGAGAGATGGGAGGTCTTGGGTTCCAATCTGGCCTCTGATAGTTCCTAGCTGTGTGACCCTAGGCAAGTCACTTGACCCCCCCATTGCCTAGCCCTTACCACTCTTCTGTCTTGGAACTGATACTAAATATTGATTCTAAGACAGAAGGTAAGGGTTTAAGAAAACAACAATAACAACAAGAACAAGAACAAGAACAAGAATACTCCTAAGTTTTAAGAAGTTAAGTAAAAGGGAATACATAGAAAGGAGAGGGTACTAGGGCAAAATGTAAGCTATAGAGCCAATGAAAGCATCAAGTATCTAGGGAAAACAAAACCCTCAACCAAAATGACTGTAAGAATGCAAAGGGAGGGATGGAAAGTCATGGATAATAAAATTATTCACTTCACTATTTTATCTCATCTAGGAATTCTTGACCATTTTGCATATGCTTGACCTTTAAAAGTCCATTGAAACAGATGGATCTCTTCTCAGATTATTATTTTGTTGCTTACTTCCATAATTAAGGAAATGCTGAATTTAAATTAGGTGTTAGGAAAAATAAAGATGTAATTTTTTCACCATTCTAGTCATGAATTTCCCCATAGTTCTTTCCACAGGTTAAGAACCCCTGGCCTAGATCTCAATTGTTTTTTCCTGGTTTTAACAGGTCTCAATTAGTAGACTCTCAACACTGGACTTTAAGTCAAGAGACCTAGGTTTCAGCTCTTATTTTGTTAATAACTAAATGTGTGATTTGGGGCAAACTAAGGATCTCAGTTTCCTCATTATTATTGCTGACCTAAGAGCTTTCAGTTTCTGAATCTGTTTCCTCATTATTATTACTGGTCTAAGGGATTTACTTTAATCATTCTCATAAAAGTTTCTCCTTGAAGTGTAGCTAGTGAGGTTACTCAAGGGAAGTTTTCCTTTAGTTTTCCTTTTGACTGAGAATAGTCAAGATCAAATCTTCTCTCTCTCTCTCTCTCTCTCTCTCTCTCTCTCTCTCTCTCTCTCTCTCCTCTCATTCAGGTAGACTGGAACTGTGGTTTCTGAGCTAGCTAGCCAGTTTTAGCATAAGGGTAAATGATTCACCAAGGGAAGAAAATCGGTGGTTTCCAGTGGAGTTAGACCAATTAAATGATCTCAGAGCCTAGCAGAGGCAGGCAGGTCCACACAAGTGGTGCAGTGGGATTACAATTTCTTCTTCCACATCAGAGGCATTGGCTTTTTGTCCTGCCTCTGTGTATGCATCTGTGGTCAGACAAGATTGGTAGGAGCATGCTGTCATCTAGAAAGGGCCAAGAAACCCTATGTTAGTGATCTGCCACATATTTATGTTTCATGTCTGCAGAACTCTGTTGTTCAGTTGTTTCAGTTGTTTCCAATTCTTTGTGGCCCCATTTTGGCATTTTCTTGGCAAAGATATTGAAGTGGTTTACCATTTTCTTCTCCATCTCATTTTACAGATGAAGAAACTGAGGCCAACAGGATTAAGTGATTTGCCCAGGTTCACACAGCTAGTATCTCAGGCTAGTTGTGAACTTATAAAGATGAGTCTTTTTGACTCCAGACCTGGCACTCTATTCACTGTACCTACCACCCAGCTGCTCACAATTCTCTTTAATCATGCTCTCATTATTATTGATCACTTGAATTAGGAAGGAACAGTCTTTAGACTGGGCAACCACATGACTACAAGAAGAAAATGTTAGATCTGTTCTCTGAAAGAAACCCACATAAAAATGCATTGACTAGGGGAACAGCTAGGGGGCTCAATGGGTTGAGAGCCAGGCTCAGAGATGGGAGGTCCTGGGTTCAAATCTGGTCTCAGACATATCCTAGCTGTGTGATTCTGAGCAAATCACTTAACCCCCACTGCCTAGCCTTTACTGCTCTTCTGCCTTGGAACTAATACATAGTATTGATTCTAACATAGAAGGTGAGGGTTTTGAAAAACAAAACAAAACAAAATAAAACAAAATCAACATTTGTTGAATAAATTCTTCCCATAGAAACTAATCATTGCCAGTGAAAATTACCAATAGAGTCAGGAATTGACTAAAGAGACCAGAAAGACGGTCTCAAGAATCATATTGCATTGCTAATTACTTTTCCGCTTGAGCAATTTTGAATATCTCTAAAATTTCAATAAATCGCTAAACTTCAAAATTTCAAAAAAAATCAATAAATAATTCAATAAATCAACATTCCACTCTAAAAAGAAATATACAACTTCTTTTTGAACCTTTTATTTTCCATCTAATCCTGTCCTTGATATTATATTCTGTTTTCAGCAATCAGTTTTATTAAAAAGAAGTCCACTAATAGGAAAGGTTCTTTGGAAAACTGTATGACAATCTGAGAACAGGGCACAGGGCTCAGAGTACTATGCTTGTAATAGCACCATGGTACACAGTGTGTCTGTGAATTGTCTTGTTGAGGCAAGAGTCTATTTAGATAAGATGTCAGCCAGGACAAGGAAATACCTTAAATCAATGCATTTTCGCATGCAATCACACATGGGCTAATTTTATCTACAGTTCTGTTCTGCCCTGCCAGTCCGAAATGAGAATTCTTGGAATTGGAAGCTTGGAAGCTGTCCTGATTAATGGAGCAATTTTCATTGGTCAGAGTACAACACAGTTGTTTTATGGTAATTGTTCTCTTGAACCTGTTTGGGTTTTCCTGAGGAAGGCTTGAAGGAAAGGAAATGTCAAAATGCCAGATCCACTCTGCACAAGGAAGAGGGAGAAAGCTGGAAATTTCTTCAGGTTTTCCTGGGTACCCTTGTGGTCCTTACATCTAAGGTCAATGTAAAGTTACTGGCTCTCAATTGCACCTTACACTTCCTCTTTCTCCCCCAGGTCCAACCGTAATGACCACTGTCTCTAGCTGGGGAAACAGTGGCATAGTTTTTTGACTCTTTGAGGGATCAACCAGAAGGATGTTTAATTTCCGTAAGCAGAGAGAGACATCTGAGTGCTCTGTACTAGTCTATTAGCCTCCTCCCTCCAGCCTCATGAGTAATGACAGAAAGGTTAGGTATGCTTTTCAGAGATTTGTGACTGGTAGCTTTAAATTTTACACTTTGGACAGATAATGAAGTACTTTTCAGGCTAAATGAAAAGTTCACAATTTCCCAAATACCGTATTCTCTAAAATACTGTATTTCTTCCTTTCCCACCCTACCTCATCACAATAATTTTACCTTGCCTCCAAAAAAAAATTCTGTCCATTGTCATTTAAATTGAAGATAGGAGAAATCGTGTGTGTGTGTGTGTGTGTGTGTATGTGTGTGTATGCGTGCACACATGTATTTTGGAGGAATATGGGAGGGAGTTGTGCAAAGGGGTCATCACATGGCAGAAAAATTGGTTAAAGAACTATAAAAGAGGTTTGCCAGTTAAGAAACGATTGATTTAAATGTTCATTGCCTACTAAGCTCAAAAGACTTCCTTTGAGGCTTCAAAGATCCATCAGTCCATCAACTAGTATTTATATGGAAATATGAAAATAAAAGTAAATTAGCCCCTTAAGGGCATTATTATGAGGTGCAGGAATATGGGTGAGCCAGTATAGTATATACATAGATACATGCATACAATATAAGCATAGGAGAAATAAAAGATAATTTAGATCTGGAAAAGATTTATGTGGAAAATCCTTATCATTATTGTGATTCTCAAAGGAAACAAGAAATTCTAAGAGATGGCAATGAGAAAGGGTTGCATTCTAGAAACTGGGGACATCCAATGAAAATGCCCATAGAAAAGTAATAGAGAATCAGTAGTGTTTATTAAATCATGGAGTGATGCAGATGACTTTAGCATCTGTGTGGAGGATAGATTGCAGTGGGAAAGACTTGAGACAGGAAAATTGACTGAAAAGTCATAGCTGTAGTCTAAGAGAGAGTTTATGAGGACCTGCACAAAGGACAGTGGCTATCTAGGTGAGTGGAGAGAAGGGAATGGATGTAAGATATGTCGTGGAGAGAGAAATAAAATTCAACAACTGCCTGGATATGAAGGATGAGTGAGAGTGAAGAATACTAAGTGAGGTTGTGAACCTGACTGACAGGAAGGATAATGGTGGACTTCAGGGCAATAGGGAAATTTGAAAGAGGAGTAGGTTTTGAAGAATATCTAGTTCAAAATGTCCAATAGAAAGTTCATGACACAAGACTGGAGCTCAGGAGAAAGACTAAGAATGATTATATAAATTTAGGAGTCATCAGATTGAAGGTGATCATTAAACTAATGTGAGGTGATGATGGCAGAAAAAGAAGATATGAAAGCCCAGGACAGACTCTTCGCCCATGCTCATGGTTAGAGATGAATTAGATCTCTCAGAAACTTATTTTCCACCTTTGGACTAAAGACTAAAAGACCCTTTCTAGTTCTAAATCTATGACTATGATTTCTCTGGTGATGATCTTAGGTTGGTCCTCAGATAAGTCTGTTGAGAAGCCCCCACACAAAGACTTTTCAGTTTTTCAGGATCTTCTAGAACTTATATCATGTTGGCATACCTTTGAGATCCCAGGGTTTCCCCCTGTGCTTAACAAGACATGGGAGGAGAACATTAGTGGAGAAATGTCAAACAATCCTTTCTCAGTTATTAAAAATAAATTTCATATCATCAGCATGCAGAGTTCTGGGTCTTGCAGTATATAGGACACTTAGGGAAGACTAGCATTTACAGAATGAGGGTTTGCAAAGTGTTTTTCAGGGATGTTCATCCACCCTTGGTGTCTACCTCTCACCCAACTCTCACCTGTGGCTCTGAGAAGCTAAACCATGTAAAGAGGTTCACTCCAGAAAAACTGGGTTAGACCAGGTTGGGGGAAAACAGCAGATCTCAAGCCCTCAAACCCAAACTTCTTGATTTGGGAAAGATGTCCATTCCAAGCTTGTGAAGACTTCCTCTGATGAATGGGAATATGAAGACAATTTGGTCTCATCCATCAACCAGGAAGGCAACTGAAGCAGGCACTGTGGAGCGCTTAGAGCTTGGTTAGGTGTTAAAATGCCAAGGTCTGCAGACATGTTGAAAATTAACAAACTGAAACATATTGGAAAATGTACATCCAGATTATGTTGGCATGACAATTTTTCAGAAAAAAGATTCTCTTAATAAGCAAAAATAAACCTTTTTAAAAGCCATATTTGTGACATAAAAATTCTTGCAATGTATAAGACTGCTTATAGTATTTCTAAATATAAAAAGTTCATTCAGTAGGAGAAATATTGGTACTACTGGCAGCAACAGATAAGATTAAAAGAACTAGGGTGAATCATTTGCAAAGCAACATTAGAATCAAACTGTAGCTAATAAGGTAGAAAAGAGAACTTCCTACATATTTGAAGATCTTTGTGGAGAATTATTTGAAATTAAGCTCTCTTCTTATTTTTGTAGCAAATGGATGAAGTAAAAGATGTATTTAGATATGCTCCTTTGGTTATATAGGTGTAACATGTTTTGGAACCTTATGGGTCAGAGAGGATTTATTTCTTTGCAAATCTGTTGATGACATTGCAACATCAAATTATATAACATGGGAGAATTTTCCTGACAGAACTGACTTGATGTTATGATGAAATTCAGGTCAAGTACTAGTTAAAATGTGATCTTCCTATGCAACCTGGACACATTGCATACTTTGCAGAAAATGATTTCTTTTGAGAAATATACATAAGGAGTTATAAGTGGTTTTTCAGTTTGGTATAAAAGTAAGGGAGAAGAGAACAAGATATTTGGAAATGAAAATAATGTAAAAGCAAAAGATACAAATACATTTTTAAACTTTAAAAGAAAAAAGTTGCTTAAAATAATCAATATATATTTAAAGCAGTCAATTAAAAGGAAGATTCTTTGCAAAATTATATGATAATATGAAAGCAGAATATGGAACATTTAAAAATTATTACAAAACATGCTGGTTTTCTTGTGCAAAGTGCTTCAAAAGGTACTCGAGCTAGCAGTAAAACAATTGCCATTTGGCTTAATGTCTAAAAATAAAGACAGAGGGGGCAGTGGGAAGAATAGATGCTAAATGCCTTTACATTAATAATTTCACAACAAAAATTAATTTCTGAAACTTGTAGAGATCTCTTTTTCCACAAATAATTTATAAGATATGAGAATTAATTATTTTTTGAATGTTTGATAGAATTCAATTGTAAATTGGGTTTATTTTATTTTATTCTTCCTCTGGGAGTTTTGGCAACTCCCCCTCCCTGATACTGGGTTTTTACATTTTATATTTCTTCTTTTGTTAATTTGGGCATTTTATATTTTTAGAAATAGTCATCCATTTTCATTTATTAGTTTTGTTGGTGTATAATAAGCAAATTAGTTACTTATATTTATTTCTTCTTTTGTTATGAGATTTTCCTTTTCCTTTTTGATATCAGCAATTTGATTTTCTTCTGCATGTATGACAGTACAGTGTTTTGTGTATATTTTTATAATTAGCTAGCATTTTAGCTATTTTTTTAGTGTTTTTTTTTAATCTAAAAAACCTTGAAACTCTTCAATCTTAAGTTCCAATAAAGCTTTTCCTTCTGCTGCTGAAAATTCACTGGAGACTTATGAGCTTCTTGACCTGCACCAGTCTGGAACTAGTGAGATTTAGTAAGAAATATTTTTGGCCCCAAATTATACTGGATATTTATATGAAGTATGTTAACTATGCCTGATATATTTCAGAAGAAAATTGCAACTTTTACTACATACATAAAGAATATGTATATGCACATATGTAAATGTATATACATGTATATTTTTATATAGACTTTTTATCTCTGGCAGAAAACAGGAGGAATATCAGTTATATCCTAGTACTGACTGACCATTTTATTTAGTATGCACAGGCATACCTATGACCAGGAACCAGACAGCTAATAAAGTTGATAAGATATAATATAAAAATATTTCTCAGTGTTTCTAAATCACACTTAATCAGAGAAATGCAAATTAAAACAATTCTGAGAAACCACCTCACACCTATCAGATTTGTCAGTAGAACATTAAAGGAAAGTAATAAATATTGGAGGGATGTGGCAAAATTGGTACACTAAAGCATTGTTAGTGGAGTTGTGAACTGACCCAATCCTTCTAGACGGCAATTTGGAACTATGCTCAAAGAACTATAAAATTGCTATTTGATCCTATAATACCATTTCTAGGTCTAAATCCCAAAGAGATCATAAAAAAGGAGAAAGGACCTACTTATACAAAAATATTTATAGTACCTCTTTTTTAGGTGGCAAAGAATTTGGAATTGGGGGATGTCCATCATTTTGGGAGTGGCTGAACAAATTGTGGGATATGTTGGTGATGGAATACTATTGTGTTATAAGAAATGATAAATAGGATGATTTCAGAAAAAGCTGGAAAGATCTACATGAACTGTTGCAAAGTGAAATAAGCAGAACCAGGAGAACATTATAAACAGTAACAACAATATTGTACGATGATCAGTTGTGAAAAATGGCTATTCTCAGCAATCTGGAAGAATTCTGAAGGACTTATGGCAAAGAATGTCTTCTGCTTCCAGAGAAAGAACTGTTAGAGTTGGAACACAGAGCAAGTCATATTATTTAAAAAACTATTTCTCAGTATTCTTGCTGGAATTTACTCTGATCAAGGTATTGACTTTGAAAGTAGCTAACTTATAATATTGGCTTTAGAAAGATAAAAAAATATTCTGGAAACATCTCATACCACCTCAAAGGGAACAAAGTGCTTCAGTATTTTACTGAGTACTTCTTGCTGTATTTGCTGGGGAACTCAGCTTCAGAGCACACAACTCAGTGAAGTACCACTAATGTAGGTATATAGTGCTACTAGGAATGACATGACAGGATTTACTCCATACTTATTCACGCTATTTTGGGGAGTGGGATGGGATGAGGGGATGTCACTGGGAGTACCATATTTGCCTATTGCTGTGAAGAAAATAGGGAAGATGGCAAGACATTTAATTTTTGTCTTAGTTACAAGATAGACTGAAGGAGTCCATTTAGTCTTGGCTTCAACTCAGAAAAACAGGTAGAAATGAACGATGACAAAATGACCTGGTTTAATATCAAGATCTCCACCCAAGTAATATTATTGTGTTAAGAAATCTTGTGTTCAGGAAATGTACAGGATAATATATTGATGGAAATCTACTTCATTAAGTCATAGAGAGATCAGGAAACTTGATTATTTACAAAATGGCTCCAGAATTTGGGGTCAGAGTCCCACAAAGACAATGCCTCAACACCACTTACTATCTATTGGAGAACTGGTAAGAAAATGTTGGAAAGATCTACATGAACAGATGCAGAGTGAAATAAGCAGAACCAGGAGAACATTGTACACAGTAACAGCAATATTGTACAATGATCCACTGTAAAACACTTAGCTACTCTTGGCAATACAACAATCCAGGACAATGATGAAGAATGACAAAGAATTCTATCCACCTCCAAAGGAAGAACTATGGGAGTTGGAATGCAGATCAAAGCACACTATTAAAAAGTGTTTTGCTTGCTCCTCAGGAAATGGAGAATTAGGATGAACCACAAGCTAAGCAGAATGTGAAAAGAAGAGGCCACTAACTCACCATGGTTACACTGTCAGAATTACATATTAGCTTGGAAAATGTCGACTCTGGGGATAGAAAAATTATATATTAGTCCCTAATTAGGAATCAGGGAACTCAACTAAATATATCCTAACCACAGGGGAACCCCTATGCAGATTACAGGAAAAGGCTGAAACCAGAAGCAATTTCTGCCCAATCTGGTACTCTAGTTTTGTGTGTGTGTGTGTGTGTGTGTGTGTGTGTGTGTGTGTGTGTGTGTTTATGACAAGTATCAAAAATGGATATTTATTTAATGTGTTCTTGTTCTGTAATACTGAAATACTTGAAGAGATCTGTGATTTTATCAGTATAAGTACTCCCTCTTTTAAAGCATCTCCTAGTAATACTTTTAGTAGGTGCTTTGCTAAAGATTCCTCCAAATTCATCACCTCATAGCCATCATTATATGGATGTTTTAAAGAAATAGCTTCCAAAGGAGACTCTGATAGTCAGCCTGCTCTAGAACCACACAGGACAGCAGATGGATGTTGATATGGATGTTGATAACCAGATATCTACAAGCTCAGGAAGACATGGCAAGAGTGCTAGGATCATTCAGTCACTATATAGTCTTAATTTGTGATTAGTTAGGAAAAATTAGATAGGTGGTTATTAGTTTTTGCTATTATTCAGTCACTTTTCAATTGTGTCTGACTCTGTTGACCCCATTTGGGGTTTTCTTGGCAAAGATACTGGAGTTGTCATTTCCTTCTCCGGACTGCTTTACAGATGAGGAAACTGAGACAAATAGGGTAAAGTGACTTGTCCAGGGTCACACCTAGTAAATATCTAAGAGTTGATTTGAATTTAAGAGGATGAATCTTCTTAACTCTTAGTCTGACACTCTATCTTCTTTGCCACTAGCTGTCCTGGCTACTTATGTCACTAGATGAAATGAATTGATGGATATATGTATTTTTTACCATGCTAGTTGTTTGCCTTCAAACTATATTTTATTAACATGAAGTGTTGATATCTATGTTGTTATGTGAGGTTCTATATCAGTGGTTCCCAAACTTTTTTGGCCTACCGCCCCCTTTCCAGAAAAAATATTACTTAGCACCCCCTGTCACATACTATCACCATCCCCTTACAGTTATTCACTGCCCCCAAATGCACCTGTGGCCATCACCGCCTCCTGGATTGCTGCAGCACCCACCAGGGGGTGGTGGCGCCCACTTTGGGAATCACTGTTCTATATTAAACCACTGTTGTATATTCCTCTGTGATATATATTCTACCATGTAGTATTATGCACATACTATTGTGGCAAAGGTATTGGCAGAGTTTTTGCAGGTGACCTATATAAATCTGATTATTTGGAGAGCAATTCTAATTGCAAATAACCAGGTATTTGGGGATAAGTATACTTCCCAGGTCCACTCATTTTAGTAGACATGCTAAGAATGATAGGCATATTAAACTTATGTAGAATTTTTGAGGAAGTCACTCAAAACTACAATGCGTTAGCCTCCCTGAGTGATTAGAACTTTCTAGAATGACAGACCATGGACAAATGTGTCAAAATCTTCCCAACTACTTTTTTGAGAAGTGTTAATATTTAAATCAAAGGAAGGTCTGTGAGAGTGAATAAGTTGATCTCTGACAAATTAACTCCCTAAACTTCTTTACCCACCCTCAACATCAGTTGAGTTAATCGCAGAATAATAGAGGTAATAAGGATTTAATATATTTACAAAAGTTCAGAGAAAATTGTATCCGTAGTTCTCCTTTTGTGAAATGTAGGAAAGTCTTTGTTTTATGGAATCAGAGGGACTATACCTTATTATCCCTTTATGTACTGGGAAGTTTCCCTTAATTACATTCAAAGGGACAATGCCAATGGACAGAAGAAGGTAGCTCTCTCCTTAATGTCCCCTTAAAAGGGTGTGTTCTTCTCTGGAACTCCTTAACATAGGAAGCAGAGACAGGTAGTTCTGAGAGTCAGTTAAGGATGCAACTTCAAGGTATGTGACCTCTAATAACATTAAAGAGATAGGGCTATTGAAAGAAAACCTTGGGGGCCCAACTGTGTGACTTACCTGCAAAGATGTCATGTCCCGAGGTTACAGCATGAGAATTCCTTGAGGAGAGGAGACATTAAGGTTCTGTAGTATCAGAAAAATGAGTTGCCTTGGACATATACATTCTCTATGTATGTTCCTCACTACCATTGTACTTTTAAGTTTGTGGCTACTCTTCCCATGGGCACTGTGTATATTTGTATGAGAGTGCACTTCATTTCTGAGGAGGATGGGAATACATTCCAGCTACTATTTTTACTATTATTTGTTAGTTGTGAAGTTCACATAATCTAAATTGTAATTCCTGTATATAAGAAGTGACAGAAATGTCTCCTCTCAGTAAGGAGCTTTGTGTAAGCCTTGATCCCTTTGGGCCCTTAAAAATTTAGATATTCTATATGGAATGATTCATTGGGACCCTAACATGTCTCCCAATAAATCAGAGGGGGATTGTGAAAAATTAACATAGTCCCTACCCTTTTTACTTATACCCTAAGATTGACTTTGAATTTTAAAAAGGGAGAGTTTCATATTGAATTTGAAATAGCCCAATTGGATTGAATTAAATTGGAATTCAATCCCAGTCTTTGATTAAATTAAGAGCAAAGGCTGATGCACTTTGGGTGGAGGATACCAGAGCCTCATGGGTCCTTGGAGTCAGGAAGATGTTTGTCTCTTATCTCTCATGATTCTCTGGCATTCAGAAGACCATCCTCTTGCCCAGAGTGAGGTTAGAGTCCAACTGGAGGGGCTTTGAAAAAGGGATGTCAGTCAGACTATAAATTTTGAGTCCCTACAGGAAATCATGGTTTTTTGTTTGGGAACTGAGAGTGAAAAGGTATATGTGAACATGGCTCCTGAGCTGAGGGAAGTTTGATAAGGGACTAGCCAGTCACATGTGGAAAGAGGACTTTTCTTTTCATGATCTGTCTTTTAACTTATTTGATAAATAAGTTTAGATTAAGATACAATCTCCAAAGAATTTTAATCTTAACATAGGAAAGAATACATATCACGCATGTATCTTGATCTTTGCTTTAACAAAGTGTTTTGCTTTGTAAGGGATTCTCAGAGGCGGAAGTGAAGTAGGAGAACATTCTAAGTTTGGGGATGAGCTATCAAAAAAGCATGGTCATGCAAGATGGAATATGATATATGGAGAATAGCTCTGGAAACTGAGGATTTGATCTGGAGTCAACATGGCAGAGAAGCAAAGCCACCATGAGAATCCTTTCCAACCAATCTTAAAATAACACTATAAAACAAATCCTGGAGTGAAAGAATAAACAAGGAGACAGAGTGAAGCAACTTTCAAGAAGAGAAAAACCTGAAAGGTAGGCAAAGAACATTTGAGACACTGGGATGAGAGGGAAGCACAGCCAGAAGGAGGCTACAGCAAGGAGTAAGGAGCAGACCAAAAGCAAGCCCTACCACCCATCCCACATCTACTGTGCCAAGTTCTGAACCTGAGCCCAAGTAAACATCCAGACTCTGAGACCCTGCCTAGGTCAATAGCAGTCCAAACCAATGTACACCCCTTAAAGTTCCAAGCAAACCTATAATGACTTCTGGAATTCCATAGCCCAGGGCAGTCTGTGCTGAGCAGCCTGATCTGTGTGGGTCCAGAGCAAGTTGAGGAGTCCCAGTTCAGGCTTGTGGTAAGGCCATAGATCCCTTTGAGGTAGTTTGGGGTAGTTGATAGATCTGAAGCTGGGTCCCCTGTTTTTCTTGCCAAAAGCTCAAGGTGGAACCCCAGGGCAGGGCAGTCTGCTATGTGCCTGACCTGATCAAGTTCAGAGTGAGACCAAAAGCCTACACCTAAGCCTGATGCTAGAATTTCAGCTATTGGCTGTCTCAAGGATTAATTGAATAAGCAATGGGAGGTGGCTCTCAGAGTTCCCAACCCACAGACCTTGATCATCTTGGAAGAACTGAAACTTGCAGAAACCCAGAAATAAAGCTACAGTATCAAGGAAGGATTGAAGTTTAGGAGGGTGGCCTAACCTCCTAGAGAACAGAGCTACCTTCAAAAAGGCTGGGAAAATGAGCAGACATAAAAAAAACCCTACCTAACAATAGAGAATTTTTATGGCAACAAACAGCAAGGCAATGACACAGAAGGGGAGAGTGAAAGCAAAGCAAACTCACACAACGTCCAAAAGAAAAATGTGAATTGGACTTAGATTCTGGAAGAGCTCAAAAGGATTTAAAAAAAACCAATTAAGAGAGAAATGAAAGCAATGCAAGAAGAAATGGGCCAAATGAAAAAGGAGGTTCTAAAGTTCCCAGAGGAAAGTCATTCCTTTTAGAATTGGGCAACTAAAAACTAATGACTTCATGAGAAATAATAAAACAAAATTAAAAGAATGAAAAAAAAAACAGAAGAAAACATGAAATATCTCATTGAAAAAGCAACCAACGTGGGAAATAGATCCAGGAGAGACAATTTAAGAATTATTGGACCAACTGAAAGCCATGATCAAAAATAAATCCTGGACATCATAATAAAAGAAATTATAAAAAAACTGCCTGGATATTCTTGAATGAGAGAATAAAATAGAGATTGAAAGAATCCACAGACCACTTTAAGAAAGAAATCCTCAAATGACAACTTCAAGGAATATAATAGTCAAATTCAAGAGCCCCCAAGCCAAGGAGAAAATATAGCAAGCAGCCAGAAAGAAACAATTCAAATATCATGAAACTACAATGAGAATGACACAGGACTTAGCAGTTTCCACATTAAAGGAGAGGAAGGCATTGAATATGATATTCAGGAAGATGATAGATCTTAGTTTACAACCCAGAGTCACTTATCCAGCAAAACTGAGTATATTCTTTCAGACCATACAATAACATTGAAGATTTCTAAACATTCCTGAAGAAAAGAAAAGAAAAGAAAAGACCTAAACAGAAAATTTGAAGTCCAAACACAAGACTGAAGAGAAGCCTAAAAATTAAATAAGAAAGAGAAACTGAGTAGTTGAGAGATTAAAGAACTCCTGATAATGTTATTTTTCTGGCTGAAACTCATCACAACAGCAAGGTTCTAGTTCTAAACAAAGAATAATTCCTACCCACCAGGATCTCACAGTCTAATGTAGGAGACAACATGCAAGGAATGATGTACAAACTCTATACCAGATAAATTGATTGATTGTTGATTGATTAATTAAATAGGAAAAAAATTAACAAAGGGAAAGCTCTAGAATTAAGAGGGATTAAGAAAGATTTCCTGGAGAAAGAGAGAATTTAGCTGGTACTTGGAGGAAGTCAGAGCAAGCTATAGGCAAAGATGAGAAGGAACTGCATTCCAGGTACGGGGGAAAGCAAGAGAAAATGCTTGGAGCCCAAAGAGATAGAATGTCTTACTTAAGGAACCTCCAGGAAGCCAGTGTTATGTTACCAAGGTGGGTGATGAGGAAGGAGGGAGTATGGAAATGTTTAAAAAGTCTGGAAAAGTAGAGGTGGGGGCTAGGTTATGAAGGGATTTGAATGCCAGAGAATTTGTTTTCATTCTAGAAGTGATATAGAGTAATGAAGTTTATTGAGAAAGGGGAGTAGGATGGAGGGGATATATGTGGTGGGAAGATGATATGATTTTACATGTGCTTTAGGAAAATCACTTTTGTGGATGAATGGAAGATGGATTAAAATAAAAAGAGACAAGGCAGGCAGAATCATCAGCATGCTATTGTAATAATTTAGGGGTGAGATGGTAAGGCTCTGCACTAGAGTGCTAGTGGTGTGAGAGAGTAGAAGGGGGAGTGCATTCAAGAGAAGAGGCAAAGGTAAAATCTCCAGCCTGTCTGTGTGTGTGTGTTTGTGAGTGTGTGTGTGTGTGTGTGTGTGTGTGTGTGTGTGTGTGTGTGTGTACTGCATTTGGACTCAACTTCTGGGTCTTTTTCCTTGTCTGTTAAGTGGGAGTGGAAATGTTAGATGACCTCTAATGTTCTTTCTGAATCTGAATCTGAATCTAATTTCCAAGAAATTAAAAAATAATATTGACCCCAGCCTTTGACAAATATGAGAGGTCCACAAGTATTGTGCATTTGTACATATTTTCCTTTTTCCTTTTTGCTATGTCAATCAGTTGTGCAGTTCCTCTTTCTTTTCAATCAATTGTGTTGTTTCTCTCTCTCTCTCTCTCTCTCTCTCTCTCTCTCTCTCTCTCTCTCTCTCTCTCTCTCTCTCTTCCTTCCTCTCCCCTGCCTTTCTTTCCTTTAAAGCAAGCTATTTGTTATATGAAAAAACTCTCTGGAAGGGGAGGATCTTAGAAGAAATAATGGTGATGTAAAAAACTACATAAATAAAATCTTATTTCAAATACAGTAAAAATATTATTTCATTAAATACAATAGTCAGTTACTTTGAAAAAAAATTGTTACTCCCTGGTTACTAAAATGACTATCTCACTGAACTGAACTATCTTCACCCCCCTCCCCCCCCAAGGAGTTTATTTTTAGTTATAGTCAAAGGTTGCTGTTTAGTGTACAGATGTTTAAAGTAAAGATTGGAAGAAAACACTGAAGAATAAATCAGTAAATGGGACAACTAGGTGGCTCAATGAGTAACGAGTTAAGTCTGATGTCAGGAGGATTTGGATTCAAATCTATCCTCAGATACTTCCTAGTTTTGTGATCTTAGGCCAGTCACTTAACTCCAATTGCTTAGCCCTTGCTGCTCTTCTGCCTTGGAACCAATACTGATGTCAATTCTAAGACAGAAGTAAGGGTTTTTTTTTAAAAAAAGGATAAATCAGTAAAACATTGAATGATGGTTCTTAGGTAAATTTATGTTGCATTTCTATAGGTTTCCAAAAGGTTTTCTTCTCAACAACTCTATATAATGTATAGTGAAAGAGCATTATTCTCTTTTAACAGGTAAGGAAAACGAGATGCAGAGATATTAAGCATCTAGCCCATAGCCACATAATTTTTCGGTAAGCACACATTTTTTGGATTTGTTCCCAGTTCTCCTGACTCTAGGCATACTCTTTCCACTGTACTATGATGCAAAGGAATCCATGTAAAAATATGATATTAAGAATTGGAAAAATAATTGAATTGGATAAAGCAGTTCAGTAAAAATATATTTCTTAAAAATTACAAGCACATAGTCAAGCCATATGTTGAATAAGCTTTTTTTCTTTTCTTTTTCTTTTCTCTTTTTAGAAATATGATCCAGTTTTTCTATTAAAAGCTTTATGTGTTGTTTGATTTAAAGTGTGATAGGAAAAAATATAGCATCTTGGATAGGGATTTGTTATTCCACCTTAATAGTCATTAAATTAAAATCTATTAAACCAAACAAGGAATTCTATTTTCTCTGTGTTATGAAAACAATATAGGGTAAATTTTCTAAGTGGCACAAGGGAATTATATGTGCTGAGTTCTTGTCATTATTAACATGAATTGTGTGTGGCGCTCCCTACCAAAATCTACTTTGTAATGACCATTAAATAAGACTTCCTCCAGTGAAAAAAACAAAGAAAACTGCAGTAAAACTGGTTAGTAACTAGGGGCTCTACAGACTGCTGCTGGCAGAATGAGGGTGTCTCTTATGCTAGAGAGGTATTCTCTTTTCTTGTCGCTCTCTCACTTAATGTTAATGAGTTATGCGTGTCCATCAAGAGAAGAATAGACTCCTTAGAGAGAATTCTATGTGATGGGAAAAAAAGGTTTCTTTCCCAGAATAAAGGCTTTTTGTGTTTATTTGTTAGAAATACAACATACAAACTCATTTTTAAAAAAATTTTTGATTAACAATGATGCCTTTGTTCACTTTCCTTTATCTCTCTCCATGTTGCTTAGTGCCCATTAATGGTGATGTCAAATGATGGCAGGCAAGGGAGAGAAAGAAAACCCAACCCTGAATAATCATTGGAAAGAGCACTTTCTGAATGAGCTGCAATTTTGTTCTCAAGTAGGATTTTTAAGCCTCCACAAAGTGAAATCTCTGTCTCTTGGGAAGAGTAGGCACTCCGTCCTCGTGTCATTCAGCGCTCTCGTCTTTCTCATACCTCATCATCATTGTGACTGCTACTATTCTAGTTGAAAAGACATTAGATCCCCAGATGACAGACATGGCCAAGCTGTGTAGATGGGCTACGATATATTGGACTACTATTTAAAAAAAATTGGTCCAATTCTTGGTTCTCAAAGCATTTAAATCTATTGATCACTCAGGCAGTGACAAAAGCCTACTCGCTTCCCTTCCTCCCCCCATTCCTGTTTGCTACCACAAAATCGATCTCACTGAAATCAGTGTAAAATAAAGACTGATATTACTTGTGATCAAGCTCCAGTGAGATTCTATAACTTGATAGCCAACTTTCATTAAATGTCATAACCAAATGATGGATAAGTGCCAGAAACAAAAGTTATAAACATGAGTACAACAAGAGATCATCCCACAAGTTATGGGAAGAGTCTCATAGGTCAATAATGTTTACTATGAAAACCCCCAACTTAAGCTGTGTTTATATGAAATTAATTATTAACTAGTTAATTTCTAATTAATTTAGACTATTTACACAGTCTACAAACTACTACTGGTTCATTTGAGGAGTGGAAAAATCTGTTTCTTTTTGACTAACAAAGGCATTCTCACTAAAATTCACTGATAGCAGTGTAGAAACTAACTCAATTTTCCAAACCTTGGCACCTCACTCTACCTTCCCATGTTTTTTGTTTCTCTTAGATAACAGTATTCTCTCTCTTCTTAAATGATCCTATATTTGCTTCTTTTCTGTAAAAATGCCCTTTCCTTCTAGTAGCATGTAAGCTTCTTGAAGTCAAAGTCTGCTTTTCTTTTTCTCTTCTTATGCCTGCCACATAGCACAGTGCCTGGCATAGAGTATGTACTTAATAGATGCTTATTGACTAATAAGTGCTTTTTTATTTGATTTGAGTTGAATAGAATGGTCTGGAATAGAACAGATGGAAAGACTTGAAGGGTAATCTTATCCCGAACTGGGTGACTTTTTTGAGGACCAGAATAGCTAAATTCAGAGGTTTATCACTAGAAGGTCGGCCAATAGTTGCATTTTTTTTTCATCTTTAGGGACACATGAAAGATTACCAGTGATCAACATCAGGGGAAGGATTGCCCAATACCAATGAAACTAAATTCTCAGGGTTGAAGTGAGTACAGACAAAATAAAGAGCTGACTGAATTTTTCATTTTTTAACAGGTTCATCTGAATTGTATAGAAACAATTTCAACAAACTCAAACAAAAATCTAGTCAATATGCCAAATCTAGACTGGCTAAATTTTTTGCTGAATTGGCTGAATATTGGGCAGTGATATATATGTATGCATACACATATATAAGTAGTCATAATATGTGGTATTAATAATATAATATTCAGTTTAATCCTTTAATAATATGTAAAGCATAAAGGGCTCCTGATAAAATCATTTCACAATAATATAATTAGTATAATTTTACCAAACCCTGATATAAAGTTGCAAAACTCCTGCTATTACATCGTTTGATTGAGCTTCTATTTATATCTCTATTGCTATGGAACTGTCTCTGTAAATATCATTTTTGTCAAATGCTGAAGTCCTGTGGAACCAGTAGAATATTAGTTCTTGAGAGCAGGGAGCTATTGTTTTTGGGTCCTGTATCAGCAGCACCTGATACATAGTATATGCTTAGTAAATACTTGTTGAATTGAATCGAATTGGACGAATTCCTAGATAAGAGTACACTACCATGGGTCTTTAGAGATGCTAGATATGTGTAAGGGCAGAAAATGCTCTTTTAGGATTAAAAAGCCCAACAACCAAAAGGAAAGATATTCCTTTAGTCGGAGCTTCTGCCAGCCCATCATCCTGTGATCCTTACTTAGTCTTATCCATGAACTCTCTGTGCAAGAATACTGGTACCTACAAACAGATCTCTGTCTTGCCTAGATGATGTCAGTGAACAAGTTAGACGTGTATATGTGTTCCTGCAGATGTTAGGGTGCCGGCTTAAGTTTATAAAATATACACTGCGTGCACTTTTAGGATACGCAATTGGTAAGCTTCAGTTGCATTTTTTAATTTGCAGCACAGACTGTAGCCTTCTCCGTGGAAGGTCTCTGAGGAAAATCTAATAATGTCATAACCACTTGTATTCAAAAATTATCTGCCTTGCCTCTAGCAAGCTATTTGTCCCATGAGCTTTATTTATAAACATTCCCACAGATAAGGCATCTGTTTCTTAGCATTAATTTCAGATGCTAAATGCATGGAGTATGCCTGACAGAGAAGACTTTAAACTAGTGGGCAGGCAAGGAAGAGCAGGTAGCATATGAAATGTGTTAGGAAGGAGGCATCCCCACAGGCCCTAATAAAGTAGGCAGATGGGAGAAGGAGAGGAAATAGTCATTTCATTACTAGAATGCCATTGGAGGTTTGGGAGTGCCAAAAGGGAAATGGACAACCCTTGAAGTGAAAGCATTCCTGATATGCCATCATTTGGGTAGTAGGAACAAATGAGGTGTAGAAATGAAAGGGCCAGAAAGAAAAGAGGGGCACGGTGTTTACATGAACTAAAAAAGCTGCAGGGATTGGAACTGATTGGTTTCTTGTTCCATTTTCTTAAAAGAAAAGTCACATGTGTAGCTTTTTGCCTCAGAAAAATGTGTACCTTTTTTTTTTTTAAACCTTACCTTTTGTTGTATAATCAATACTGTGTATTGTTTCCAAGGTAGAAGGGCAGTAAAGGCTTAGGTAATGGGGGTTAAGTGCCTTGTCCAGGGTCACACCGCCAGGAAGTATCTGAGGCCAGATTTGACACCAGGACCCCACATCTCTAGGCCTGCCTCTTAATCCACTGAGCAACTTAGCTGCCCCAATGTGTGCCTTTTGGGGCTGGTCTTTTGTACCATCTTCAAGAAAAGCAGAGAGAAAGTTGCTACTTTTCAGGCTTCCATGATGTCTAGCAGACCTTTTTTGGGGAAGAAGGCATCAAAGGGAAAAGGTCATTTACTGAGCATCAAAAAGATGTCCTCTCTTCTCCTTCTACGATATTTTGCTTGGGGATCTGATCTTATCATCTTTATGGTAATGATTCTCTGGCCTACTTGTCCAACTCACTTGACTTCCAAATGCCTACTAGAAGTTTTGAACTGTATGTCCGATAGATACTTTAAGTTCAATATTCTCCAAATCAAACCTATTACCTTTCTCCTCAAACCTTTACCTTTTCTGAACTTTTCTTTTACTGTCAAAGGCACCATCTTCTTCCAGTCATCCAGGCTTTCAAGGGTGTCATCTTCAAGTCTTCCCTCTTTCTCATCCTGCCACAATCCACAATCAGTTGCTAAGTCCTACATACTGTCTCTCAGATTTGTCCCCTTCTCTCCCTCTTGACATTGCAGCTACCCTGAGGAAGGTCCTCTTCACCCAGTGCCTTAAATGTTGAAATAATAGTTTTTTAAAAGAAACCTCTGACAAAGGTCTAATTTCTCAAATTTATAAAGAGCTAAGTCAGTTGTACAAAAAAATCAAGCCATTCCCCGAACTGACAAATAGTCAAGGGACATGAATAGGCAGTTTTCAGATAAAGAAATAAAAACTATCAATAAACACATGAAAAAGTGTTCTAAATCTCTTATAATTAGAGAAATGCAAATCAAAACAACACTGAGGTACCACCTTACATCTAGCAGATTGGACAATATGACAGTAAAGGAAAATAACAAATGTTGAAGGGGATTGGCAAAATTGGGACACTAATGCATTGCTGATGGACTTGTGAATTGATACAACCCTTCTGGAAGGCAATTTGGAGGTATGTCCAAAGAGCTTTAAAAAAATGCATACCCTTTGATCCAGCCATATACCACTACTGGGTTTCTACACTAAAAACATGATAATGAAAAATGTTTGTACAAAAATTTGGAAAGTGAGGGGATATCCCTTGATTGGAGAATAGCTAAACAAATTGTGGTATCTGTTGGTGATGGAATACCACCGTGCTATAAGGAATGATGAACTGGAGGATTTCTATATGAACTGGAAGAATCTCCAGGAACTGATGCAGAGTGAAATGAGCAGAACTAAGAGAACATTATACACAGAAAGCGAAATATTGTGGAACAATACAATGTGTAATAGACTTAGCTAATAAAAGACAATCCCAAGGGATTTATGAGAAAGAATGCTATCCACATTGAGAGAAAGAACTATGGGAGTAGAAACAGAGAAGAAAAATAAATGACTTATCATTTATTTATATGGATATATGATTTGGGATTTTTGTTTTAAAAGATTGCTCTATTGCAAAAATGAATAATATGGAAATAGGTATAAGTGATAAGTGGAACTTATTGGATCTGGGAGGGGGGAAGGTAGAGGGGAGGGAAAGAAAATGGAATGTGTAAACATGAAAATACATTTAAAAATTTTTAAATAATAGCTTTCTGGTTGGTCTTACTGCTTCCATCATCTCCTCATTCCACCTGTATGCCACTTAGCATTATGTTAAGTGGTGGGGATACACATATGAGCAATCAAGGTGGTCCCTACTCTCAGGTAACTTACCTTCTAATAGCAGGGGAAAGGGTTACACAAATGACAGTAACATCATCTGGAAATAGTCAGGAAGTAATGTGAGATCAGTCATCCAACAAATATTTATTCAGGACCTCCTATGTAGCACCAATCTCTGTGCTAAGTATTGGGGGTGCACAATGGAAAAAGAAGACAGTTTCTGTTCTTAAGGATCTTACAATTTAATAGGGGAAGAAAACACATAAAAGGAGGCTAAAAAAGGTAGGAGAGGCATTGGGAAGTTACCCAACAAGAGGAATGGTGGAAAAATCATAGAAGTACTAAAGTAGTATAGCCAAGTGAGAAATGAGATATTTTGAGTTTCCATCTTAAATGGAGGTTTCTGAGTTCTTGCTTCCACCCTCCAATCAGAGGAATAGGGGGGAATACCAAGACTGATAGGATCTTGCAGGATGTTGGGGTTTTCCTGATAATGAATTTCCTGGGTATGTGGAGGGCTGTTTCCTGGTAAGATAAAGTGAAGGCTAATCTCTTAGATCCATTCTACCAGGAGCAGAGTCCAGGTGATAGAGGTCTTACTGGACAAAACACCAGCAGATGAGGGAACTGAGAGAGGGCTCCTGAATGATATGCAGCCTGAGCTGGGTCTTAAAGGATGCCAAAGATTCAACAAGACATTATTGAGAAGGAGAGGATTGCAGGCATGAAGGATAGTCATTGCAAAGGATGAGAACTAAAGACAGAATGTCATCTGTGAACAACAGTACATGGTCCAGAATGATTAGATTATAGAATTCACAGAGAGGAATAATGTACAAAGATTAGAAAGATAAGAAGGGGCAAACCTGGGAAGAGCTTTAAATACTAAACAGAATAATTTATTTGATATTAGGAATAATATGGAACTACTAGAATTTATTGAGAGTAAAGCATGGTCAGGCCTTTACTTTGGGAAAAGGAAAAAAGGAAAAAAAAGGATGTGTGTGCAACTAGGTGGCACAATGGATAGAATGCCAGGCTTGGAGTAGGGAGTCAAATCTGGCCTCAGACACTTCCTAGCTATATGACCCTGGGCAAGTCACTTAACCGACTTTGCCTAGTTCTTGCCATTATGTCTTAGAGTTGTTACTGTTTAAGTGGAGATTTTGTACCTTTGAACATGTTTGAATTCTGGGTCCATAATCTAGAGGTTGGTGGCCAGCAAAAAATAGCAGGAGCACAGGCTTAAAGAAATTTATTTATTCTCTATTCTTTTCTCAAAGGCTTAAAAAGTTATTATTTTTAGAATTCTATCCCTTTGAGGTTGCCAAATTGTAAAGATTAAAATTAATATACAATAACTAAGTATTATATTTTATAAAATTTACTAATAATAACTAAAGTAAAAAAAACAAACAACAACTAGCTAACCCAGTCCTGGTTGTGAAAGAAGAGAGAGCCACAGGTGGAGTTTTAGAACTTATAAACAATACGTGACCCTGAATTCTGGAAAATACTAAAGGAATTTTGGGGAATATACTTCAAAGGTACAAAATTTCTAATTGTACATTACTAACATAGAAAGTAAGAGTTTAAAGAAAGAAAACATCACTTTAGCAACTCTGAGGAGAATAGATTGGAGTAGGGAGAGTCTTAAGGCAGGGAGTTAAGTTAGAAGGTTATTATAGGGCACAACTAAGTGGGTCAGTGGATTGAGATCCAGGACTAGAGATGGGAGGTCCTGGGTTCGAATCTAGTCCCACCTACTTCCTAGCTTTGTGAGCCTGGGCAAATCACTTAACTCCCATTGTCTAAACCTTACCTCTCTTGTGCCTTGGAACCAATACACAATCTTGATTCTAAGATAGAAGGTAAGGGTTTTAAAAAAAGATTACTACAATAGTCCAAGAGAGATGTTGAGGACCTGAATTAGAGGGTGGTTGTGTAAGTGAAAAGAATGAAACATATATGAGCAATGTTAGAATAAAAGAAATCATAAGATTTCACATTCAATGAGAGGAATTGGAGGTGACTCTGAAATTGCCCTATGAGATGGTGATCTCAACAGGGATCTTGAATTATTTTCTTCCTGCTGCCTTAGTAAATGTTAGACTCTCCCATAAGGTTGTGGTCATGATAAAGAAACTCCCTCTACCCAAGCTTCACCCAAGCCTGCTATTTCTAAGGAATCCTGGAAACTTTTCCACCACATCTTAGCCTTGGCTCAGCAATTGGGAACTATGCCCAAAGGGCTATAAAACTGTGTACCCTTTGATCCTTCAATACCACTATTGGGTCTGTATACCAAAGAGATCATAAAAAGAGGGAAAGGACCTACTTGTACACAAATATCTATAGCAGCTTTTTTTTTTAGGTGGCAAAGAATTGGAAACGAGAGGATGTCCATCAGTTAGGGAATGACTGAACAAATTGTGGTATATGATTGTTATGGAATACTATTGTGCTATGAGAAAAAATGAGCAGGATTATTTCAGAAAAAGTTGGAAAGATTTACATGAACTGATGCAGAGTGAAAAAAGTAGAAGTCAGCAAATGTTGTACACTGTAACAGCAATATTGTAGGATGATCAGCTGTGATAGATTTAGCTACTCTGAGCAATACAATGATCTGGGACAATTCTGAAGGACTTATGACAAAGAATGCTGTCTGCTTCCAGAAAAAGAACCACTGGAGTCTGAATGCAGAACAAAACATACTATTTTTCACATTAGTTTATTTGTGGTTTTACTTTGGGGTTTTGGTTTTATATGTATAGTCTCTTACAATAATGACCAACGTGGAAGTGTTTTACATGATAATACATGAATACCTCAGATTGAATTGTTTGCCACTAAGTCTGAGAGGGAGGTGGGAAGGGAGGAAGAAAGACAATTTGAATATTATAATTTCAGAAAATATATATAGAAAATTGTTTTTATGTGTAATTGAGAAGATAAAATGTCTTTGAATAAAAAAAAAAAAGGAATATTCTATCCTATATCTGGCACAGATTACCTGTTCTCAACCAAGCTCATTTTTAGGGTATATAATCTCATCACTTGAACCCTGACTATGTGCCCTCCCTAATGCATGTCTCTCACTCTTTGTCTGGAGTGAGTTTTTTGCATATGAATAAAAAACAACTGTCTATTAATATTATCATATAGACTGTATGTATAACTTTGTCTGTTTACTGTATCATATAGTATTGAAGCTCATGATTTCATCATTTCTTGAGAATCAGTTTTCTAGAAATCTTTAACTCAGATATTTCCTTTAATCTGAGCCATGAGATAACAAATAATTTAGATATATTTTGGAGTAAACATTAGGCCACCCTTTTTCTCCTAGATACTTCCATTTCTCTGGATGTTGACAGTTTTGATAATCTCCCAAGGGTTTAATTATCATCCCTATGTAGATAATTTGCAGATTATCATCGCAAATGTCCAGACATGATATTGCTCTCCTAAACTCTAGATCTCTACATGCACTTTTTGGATATGTTGAACTGCACGTCCTCATCTCAAATTCAATGTGTTCCAAACTGGAATGGAGTAGATATTCCCTCTAGGTATGATAAAAGTTTTCTGCTGGTTTTCTTTTAGAGCCTTGAATCATCAAGTCCAATCTGTTCTTGCCTGTACAGGCATGGTTGACTGGAGCTGCCATCTTGGGAACATCATCAGGACGCCAGTGAAAAAGTCCAAAACCCTGAAATCTCCAAAGCTCATAAAATCCTTCTCATATTATGATTAAGTTCTTTTCTTTCCACCTCATCCCTACCCAATCAGTTCCTATATACCTTCTCCGTTGCCAGACAGTTGAATCTTTGGGTTTCAAACTGGTTTGTTATTTTATTCAAAACCCTTGCCCAACCTCCCCTCTTCTTCAGCCCTCCCTGTCTCCCCACCATCAAATCCCTCTCAGGGGCTCTGCTAGAGCATTCTACCACTAAGCTCCTAGACACTCAAATATCTGATTGCAACTAACTTGCTTGCTTTATACAAGTCCTGCAGGGCAAGACCAAGTCCCTCAACATAAAAAACATTTCCTATGCAATGTCACTTCAGTTCATCCAATGACTTTAAAAGACACCTAAATTGATCAAAGACTTGTCGCACTTAGTAGTAAGCCTAAAATTGATTGATTCACTGTATATAGGTCTTCTTGTATATATTCAATGTATGTAGTTCCAGTGTCAATTAAGAGGGTTTTTAGCTGACTAAGGAATCTGGAGATAGCATCTTATAATTTGCTTTGATTACCTAGTGGCAACTAGGTGGCCCAGTGGCTAAACCACTGGGTCTGGAGTCAAGAAAATCTTCAAGATGGACTCCAAATATGTATTAATTCCATGATCCTGGTCAAGTCATTTAATATCTATCTGCCTCAGTTTCCTAAGCTATAAAATAAGCATAAGAATAAACTTCTTTCTCAAGGTTGTTTTGAGAATCAAATGAGATATCTCTTTAAAGTGCTTAGCACAGTTCCTGTCACTTAGTAAGTGCTTAATAAATATTTGTTTCCTTTCTTCTTGCCTTCCTTCCTTTAAATGGGAAGAGGTAATTGTCTAAGCTGACCCCTATCTTTACAAATGCAATGACCAGGGGGTAGTTAGGTGGTTCAGTGGATAGAGAGTCAGGTCCTCAGATCAAATGACCCTGGGCAAGTCACTCAACCTTCACTTCATAGCTCTTACTGTTCTTCTGTCTTAGAAATAATGCTTAGTATTGATTCTAAGATAGAAGGTAAGGGTTTAAAACAAAAAACAAACAAAATAAACTAAATGCAATGGCTAACCAAGATTCTAGAAGACCAATAATGAAGATTGTTTCCCACTTACTAACAGAAAGATCATGTTTAGAGGTTCAGAATGTTAAAGACTTATAGTTTTGTATACAATAATCTTTTTTTGTTCATTTTATGTGCAAACACATATACAAAATAAAAAATTTGTTAACATTTTATTTATTTTGTAAATATTTCCTGATTGCATTTTTAAAATTCAGTTATTTTATTTTCCCAATTACATATAATAATAATTTTTAGCAAACATTTTTATAAATTATAAAATCCAAATTGTCTTCTTCCCTCCTCTCACCTGGAGATAGTAAACAATTTTATCTGGGCCACAAATGTACTTATCATGCAAAACACACTTCCATATGGATCATTTTTATAAGATTACACTCATACAAAATCAAAATCCCAAAATAAAACTGTAAATACAGTGATGTGAAAGATAGTATGCTTTGATCCACATCCATCTGACTCAAATAGTTCTTTCTCTGGAGGGAGAGAGCATTCTTTGTTAGAAGTCCTTCAGAATTGTCTCAAATCATCGCACTGCTGAGAGTGGCCAACTTTTCTCAGTTGATTATCATACAATATTGCTGTTATTGCATACAATGTTCAACAAGCTCTGATTATTTTGCTCTGCATCTGTTCATGCAGATCTTTTCAGCTTTTTCTGATGTCATCTTGCTTATCATTTCTTACAGCACAATAGTAACACCAATATATACCACAATTTGTTGAGCCATTCCCTAATTAATGGATATCCCCTTCAATTTCCAATTCTTTTTCACCACAAAAAGAGCTGTCATAAATATTTTTGTATAAGTATGTCCTTTTCCCTTTAATTTTAAAAAAAATTCACAGAGAAGCAGATTTGTCCTCAAATACTTCCTAGCTGTGTAATCCTGGGCAAGTCACTTAACCCCAGTTGCTCTTCTACCTTGGAACCAATAATTAGCATTCATTCTAAGACAGAAGATAAAGGTTTTTTTTAAATGTACCAAGAAGATATAGCATGGAAGCTAATCCCTTCCCATAATTTTTCTTAGAGAAAAAAATGCTAAAATGTCCCTACTTTTCTACATCTCTTCTAGTGCTTCTTTCTTCTTTCCTTTTAGTAATCCTACCCTCCCACTCAGCTAGTGAGTGCTCAGTTCCCTTTAGGTTGGTTAGATCTTCTGGGTCTGCCCTCCCTGGGAATCATCATATGATGCAGGCTTTTTTTGACCATCCTTCAACTAAACTTGCCTGGTCGTTTGTCCCCTCAGGGCCTTGCTAGATGACTGCCTGTGTAATCTGATAAACAAATTAATTTTCCTTAATTAATGGTGGCTAGATCACATGTTAGCTCTCACAGACAGTATTTGTCTTTTCAAAGAGACCTTCCATGCTTTACTTCAAAGGAGAAAACTCTGCCAGTAGAGATTTAAAGGATGTTGGTGGGTATTTGCTGGTCAGGGGTCCTCTCAGTGCCCCTTAAATTATACCACCTCTGGGGCTCCCATTTTCACCTACAACATTCCTACAGCTGGAAATCCTTCTGACCTAATTATTGAGCTCATATCTGGAGTGTATCATGAGAACTGAAATCTTCCAGAGAGGGAAGCAGTCTCATCTGTCCATAGTGGAAAAATCACTGGTCAAAGAGGCATAAATTCCAGTTCTAACGCTTTATACAAATCACTTCTAGGTCTCATTTTCCTCATCTTTATATACTACCTTAGTCGATACAACTTTCTTAAAAGTTAATTAATTCTGGCTGACTGATAATTAGACAATAATCACCAAGTAGGGACTTGTGAACTGTTGTTATTGCATCCTTTTCAGTTGTATCCAAAACCCAAAGCATGTGGGGTTTTCTTGGCAATGATATTAGACTGGTTTGACATTTCCTTCTCTAGTTCATTTTACAGATCAGGAACTGAAGCAGATAGAGGTTATTAGTGACTTGCCCAGGGTCATGCAGGCTAATAACTATCTGAGGTTGGATTTGAACTCGGATGTCTCTGACTCCAGGTCTTGCACTCTATATATTCATGGTACCACCACCTATGAGCTGCACGACACAAGAAAAGATAATCCTAACCTCTGAGGGGGCATAACAACTTTCCTGGAAGAACTCAATTAATCAGTATGAATAGGGGTTACTTGTTTCTTGCAAAATGAGGGGAGATGGAATAAATTATCACTACAATGCCTTCTGGCAGCTAGGTGATGGATTCTGTGGATAGAGTGCTAGGTCTGGGTCAGGAAGACTCATTTTTCTAAATTCAAATCTGGCCTCAAATATTTACTAGCTGTGCAAACCTGGGCAAGTCATTTAACCCTGTTGGCCTCAACTTCCTCATCTGTAAAATGAGCTGGAGAAGGAAATGGCAAACCATTGCAGTATCTTTGCCAAGAAAACCCCAAATGGGGTCTCAGAGAGTCAGACATGACTGAAAAATGACTGAATAACCATAAAATTCCCCTCTGGGTCTATCCTTTTGATTGTGGTCCTTTGCCTGGAGGACATCCCAGTAGTTCAAAAGCCAGTTTTTCACAGGACTAGATGTGCTCTTCTCTAAGCAGCCTAAGAAGGAAAACAAATCAGCACAAAATAGGGAGAAATGCCTCCCAATATAGGACTTAGTAAAGTTATTTGTTGTGATCTAATGAATTTACGTGGCTTCACAAAAGAGGGATTGTACCTAAAGAATCTGTTGTAATTTTTTAAGGAAGAGATAAAATGTTTAGAGCTAGAAGTCTGGAGATCATTTAATTGCCCTTTGGGAAAAGCTTCAGTTATAATTCTGCACACAAGGCTAATCTACAAGGACACAGAGCAAAGCGAGCCCTTCCAGAGATAAAGGACGAACTTGGACACTGACAATAGGGCCCCTATTGTGAATGAAAACATCATGAGAGAGCCAGACACAAAATTCCAGTGGAGTCTTGGTTAGAGGTGTCCATTCTTCAGAAACACTGAGGATCTAGGAGGAAAATGACAGACCTACTTTCATCAGCATTATAGAATTTTCTAAATATATTACAGAGCAGGTAGGATTATAAAGTAATGACACTGACTCCCATACTACTTGTAAACTGGCAAAATAGCCTATTATTCCAAAGGATAAATTCCAAAGGAGCTTTGATTAAAGGTGGCTAGATGGTGCAGTGAATAGAACACCTAACCTGGAGTCAGCAAGGTCTGGGTTCAGATTTGACCTCATACTTACTAGTTATGTGATGATGGACAAGTTTCTTAACCCCTAATTGCCTCAGTTCCTTATCTGTAAAATGGGCTGGAGAAGGAAATAGCCAGTCACTCCAATGTCTTTGCCAAGAAAACCCCCAAGGAGAAAGTCCATGGGGTAACTTAAAGTCAAGCATGACTGAAAAAACAACAATAAAGGGCAATATCATAGGAATAAGTGCACAGCTTCTTTTTTTTTTTTTAAACTCTTACCTTTTTTCTTAAAATCAATACTTTGAATTAGTTCCAAGGCAGAAGAGTGGTAAGGACTAGGCAATGGGGGTTAAATGACTGTAGAGACTCCTGTCTCTAGGTCTGGCTCTCTATCCACTGAGTCATTTAGCCCTAAGTGTATAACTTCTTAGTTGATTACTTTGAAATATGCCCTTTCTATAGTGATATGAATTTTATTGTAACCTGTGATCTAAGACCGCCTGCTTCCCCCAGGACTCTGGGTTCATAAAGGTGGGGTTCTACATGGAGTTCCTGATTCAAAGAAAGTCAGTTTCTCTCTGTCTCATTGCCCTCACCTGGAGTTCTTTGGGAAAATCTCCAAGTATACTCATAGAATAACTCATATCCACCAACTCCCACAAGTAATGAATATAAAAAATAATATATAATATGGCTATCAGGAATAGGATGGCATTTATTCACCATCACTGAGCATGCAGAAGAGGCAAGGACTTCACAGGAGCCCCTGAACAGACACACAGACACACTAAAGAGAACACGCAAATTGTCCATTAGACTCTCCTTGAAATACCTTTGCAGAGGTCACTGAGCAAGAAATCTGCTTCTCACTGATCTGAAGTTTCTTGTGTCAAAAGCAGGTTTTAAAGGTCTAGAGCTCTAGTCTCCCCATGTCCTAGCTTTAGTCCCTTACCTGCAAAGACAGTCTACTATTGAAGGTCTTCTTCCTTTTTCCCAAAAAACATGCTATTAAAGAAATCTCTTTCTAGGCCCCCAGTGCCAAAATTCTGTACCTCAAGAACTCTTGAAAACTTGGGATAACCTATAAGACAGCTCCCATAGCTGGTGCTGCTCAGGAAATCTCCTTTCTCTGCCTAGAAGACTAGAATCTGAGATCATGCAAGGAACAGTGAAAGTGGCTTGATGAATAGAAAAATGGATCTGGAGTCAGGAAGTTATTGTTCAGCTGTGTCTGACTCATCATGACCTGATGAAACTTTGTCCATGGGATTTTCTTGACAGACACTGGATGGGGTAGCCATTTTCTTCTCCACTGTGTCCCCACTTTATAGATGATGAACTGAGGCAAATTGGGGCTAAATGGTTGCCCCAAGGTTACACAGCTAGCACATGTCTGAGTCTATATCTGAACTCACATCTTCCTGACTGTACCACTTAGATCCAGGAAATCAAGAAATACATTCAAATCAGCTTCTAACATTTACTAGCTGTGGGACCCTGGACTTAACCTCTGTCTGCCTCAGTTTCCTCCTCTTTAAAACAAAGATAACAGTAGCACCTATGTATCTCACAGGGTTGTTTTGAAGATCCAATAAGATAATTGTAAAACTCTTAGCACAGTGCCTGCTACATTGTAAGCACTATATAAGTGTTTCCTTTCTCTTCTCTCCCTCCCTCCTTCCTTCCTTCCTTCCTTCCTTCCTTCCTTCCTTCCTTCCTTCCTTCCTTCCTTCCTTTCTTTCCCTTCTTTCTTTTTTCTTCCTTCCCTCCTTCCACTTCCTTCCTTCCTTCCTTCCTTCCTTCCTTCCTTCCTTCCTTCCTTCCTTCCTTCTACTT